>NC_042987.1:35253279-35313279 GCF_901001165.1 Salmo trutta | reverse complement strand
CTGCAAGAACACTCTGCACATGATCAAACAACTATTTATATGTCAGGATGAGAGTAGGGGTGCAACACTACGGCTGCATTGCCTTATTTTGAACCAGATTGTTGCTAGCCATCATCCTCCTCTCCTCACACAGTTGACCTGCTGTCAATGGACCAAGACCGTTGCCATATTGGAGAATTTCCCCCATTTCATATAGGCTAGGTTTTAATATATCAGTTGGATACAATGACATTAGTTCTTGCACTAGTAGTACTGTATGTTAAAGAGGAATGAGAAAATGTCCACTTTTTCGAGGCTATTGTATAATTAACTTAGTTTCCAATCGTGTGGCGGAGAAGGCAAGAACAGATGGCAAAGGACTATACTGGTTAGATAGTACACAGTTTATTTTTCTATATTAAAGATGTACTGTGTGACGGTGGAGTGTGATGGAGAAGGACAGACAGAGGGAGATGTACTGTGTGATGGAGAAGGACAAGACAGAGGGAGATGTACTGTGTGATGGAGAAGGACAGACAGAGGGAGATGTACTGTGTGATGGAGAAGGACAAGACAGAGGGAGATGTACTGTGTGATGGAGAAGGACAGACAGAGGGAGATGTACTGTGTGACGGTGGAGGACAAGACAGAGGGAGATGTACTGTGTGACGGTGGAGGACAAGACAGAGGGAGATGTACTGTGTGATGGAGAAGGACAAGACAGAGGGAGATGTACTGTGTGACGGTGGAGGACAAGACAGAGGGAGATGTACTGTGTGATGGAGAAGGACAAGACAGAGGGAGATGTACTGTGTGACGGTGGAGGACAAGACAGAGGGAGATGTACTGTGTGATGGAGAAGGACAAGACAGAGGGAGATGTACTGTGTGACGGTGGAGGACAAGACAGAGGGAGATGTACTGTGTGATGGAGAAGGACAAGACAGAGGGAGATGTACTGTGTGATGGAGAAGGACAAGACAGAGGGAGATGTACTGTGTGACGGTGGAGGACAAGACAGAGGGAGATGTACTGTGTGATGGAGAAGGACAAGACAGAGGGAGATGTACTGTGTGACGGTGGAGGACAAGACAGAGGGAGATGTACTGTGTGATGGAGAAGGACAAGACAGAGGGAGATGTACTGTGTGGTGGAGAAGGACAAGACAGAGGGAGATGTACTGTGTGATGGAGAAGGACAAGACAGAGGGAGATGTACTGTGTGACGGTGGAGGACAAGACAGAGGGAGATGTACTGTGTGATGGAGAAGGACAAGACAGAGGGAGATGTACTGTGTGATGGAGAAGGACAAGACAGAGGGAGATGTACTGTGTGGTGGAGAAGGACAAGACAGAGGGAGATGTACTGTGTGACGGTGGAGGACAAGACAGAGGGAGATGTACTGTGTGACGGTGGAGGACAAGACAGAGGGAGATGTACTGTGTGATGGAGAAGGACAAGACAGAGGGAGATGTACTGTGTGATGGAGAAGGACAAGACAGAGGGAGATGTACTGTGTGGTGGAGAAGGACAAGACAGAGGGAGATGTACTGTGTGACGGTGGAGGACAAGACAGAGGGAGATGTACTGTGTGACGGTGGAGGACAAGACAGAGGGAGATGTACTGTGTGGTGGAGAAGGACAAGACAGAGGGAGATGTACTGTGTGACGGTGGAGGACAAGACAGAGGGAGATGTACTGTGTGACGGTGGAGGGTGAACGTGTTTTAACAGATGTTGTGCAGGAGGAGAGAATGGGGAGGATCTAGATGGTTCAGAGTGCTAGTACAGCCCAGTGATTTGGTCTGACGGGTCTGAAGAGATTGTTACTGTTGTTTCTCTAGTTAAACAATTAGTGTATTGGGTTTCCCACTGTCCTGGTCAGTACACACTTCACAATACCGTGTAGAATAATGGGCGAAAAATGTGTGTGTGTGTGTTGACAGATGCATGTCCAGCATTGTGCATTTATACTGTATAAAGTTCATGCATACTGTATAAAGTGCATTTATACTGTATAAAGTGCTGTGTGTGTGTTAATAGATTGAGTCAAACGCTATGAAGCCTTTGAAATAATCTATTCTGTGTTCCTCTTGCTTGGATATGGCATTGATTGTCTGAATAATATGGCCATTCTCTCGTGTAGATAGACCGCTCATCTTAAACCACGGTCCCACAGCACATCTTCCTCAGTACATCTCCACATACAACACCCGTTCTGCCAGTCACATTCTGTTAAAGGTCCCCAAAGCACACACATCCCTGGGTCGCTCCGCTTTTCAGTTCGCTGCAGCTAGCGACTGGAACGAGCTGCAACAAAACACTCAAACTGGACAGTTTTATCTCAATCTCTTCATTCAAAGACTCAATCATGGACACTCTTACTGACAGTTGTGGCTGCTTTGTGTGATGTATTGTTGTCTCTACCTTCTTGACCTTTGTGTTGTTGACTGTGCCCAATAATGTTTGTACCATGTTTTGTGCTGCTACCATGTTTTGTGCCGCTACCATGTTGTGTTGCTACCATGCTGTGTTGTCATGTGTTGCTGCCATGCTATGTTGTTATCTTAGGTCTCTCTTTATGTAGTGTTGTGTTGTGTGTTTTCTCCTATATTTATATATATTATATTTTTTTAATCCCAGGTCTCCGTCTCTGCAGGAGGCCTTTTGCCTTTTAGTAGGCCGTCATTGTAAATAAGAATTTGTTCTTAACTGACTTGCCTAGTTAAATAAAAATACAAAACCAACACAACCAGTTGATGCTGGTACTGATGCTGGTACTGATGCTGGTACTGATGCTGGTACTGATGCTAGTACTGATGCTAGTCTGTGGCTGTTCTACAGTAGGTCTCCATCCCAGTAGGTCACTCTCAAACCAATACAACCAGTTGATGCTGGTACTGATGCTGGTACTGATGCTGGTACTAATGCTAGTCTGTGGCTGTTCTACAGTAGGTCTCCATCCCCCTCCCCTCCGCCCTCCCTTAAGCACCCCACTGTCTCTCCATCCCATCCCCCCAACCAGGCCTGTAGTCCCCATTGACCGACCCCTTCACACACCTTCACACACGGACGAAGACGCTAGCACACAGACACGCATGCATAATCTAACACATTCAGGCATATGTGTACACACACACACACACACACACACACACACACACACACACACACACACACACAGTGGCATATTTTACACTCAGCTTATTTTTCTGCTTATGAATTATGTATATTATGTATTGTATTAAATATGAAAACATTCATCAATTGAGTTCCTATGCAACACAGAACACCAGAACACCATTGTGACATTCTCCTTGTTGTTATGTAGCTTAGTTATTCCATTTTAGAATGCAGAGACACTCTTCTTCTCTTGTCTACAAGTTGGCCACACTGTGGATCCTACACAGGAATCCTCCCTAGTGTTCCGGAGTCAGATTGGTACCAACCCTGGCATGGTGCCTTGGCATAATTCTCTAATATCCTCTAATAGCAGTATCTCACAAATGATACCTTCGTGTCCAAAATGATACCCTGTTCCCTTGATATAGTGTACTACGTTTGCCCAGGGCCCACTATAAAGGGAATAGGGTGCCATTAGGTATGCTGAGTGTATCTCTCCATTTCATCTTTTGGAGCGTCCCATTTAAAATCTCACTGGCCGTTCCTTCTTTTATTTGGTTGTCATTCAGATATGTTATTTTATATTCCTGCAGCTTCCGTGTAGTGGGTTTCGATTCCCGGGACCACCCGTACGTAAAAATGAATGCATGCATGACTCTCTCTAAGTGGCTTTGGTTAAAAGCGTCTGCTAAATGAAATCTATTATTAATATTCCTTCGACAATAGTCTAGTCCTTTCAAATAAACATGTGTTTTGATAACTATACCAGGAGAGAACGACTGTCCTTGTCAGGTTCAAAGAGTTCTGTTTGTCTCTGAACAGACATTTTACATTTGAGTTCTTTAGCAGACGGTCTTATCCAGAGTGACTTACAACTCAGTACATTCATCTATGCCAGGTAAATCAACCACAACACAATTATTACAATAAAAGTTTTTAAAAAATGCTTCTATCTGCAGAAGCCAGTGCTAGCATAAATAATAAAATACAAGTGCGAATGAAAGATGGACAAAAACTCAAGGACACTATGAAAGCTTAAACCAAGTTTATTCTTCCCAGAGTGTCAATACAGCTGCATTACACAACGACATTTCACACAAGCACTGATATTTAACACTTCCTCCTAGGCCGACTCTCCTCCTACACATCTGAACAGCCAATGCATCTCTGTTGCTAGACAGAACCTTAGTGATATCTGTTCTTCCTCACTTCATCTGACTTGACCTCTCACCCCAAAGTGCTCACTACTCCCCATCTCACGGCTGTCATGGTGACTAGTACCAGACTGTGTCTCTTCTCCTCCCAGAGGATCCCTGATGGCTAACAGTAAAATATCCTGGCTTAATGTAAACGTTATACATTACCCTCTCTCCCTCAGTGACATGAATAAGTATATTTCATTATTCTCAGAACCCAACAGTACCTTCTAGTCCATTTTCTCTATTTCTATATTGTAGCTAAGACGAATCCAGACTTGTCTTTTGGAGATGACGTGGGCTTAAAACCCTCTCTCTCTCTTTCCGCTTACCCCCCTATAGCTCCTGAGTGGCGCAGCGGTCTAAGGCACTGCATCTCAGTGCTAGAGGCGTCACAACAGACCCTGGTTCAATCCTGGGATGGATCACAACCCGGCTGTGATCGGGAGTCTCATAGAGCGGCGCACAATCGACTCGCACAATAGGGTTAGGGGGAAGGTTTAGCCGGTGTAGGCCGTCATTGTAAATAAGAATATGTTCTTAATTGTAAATAAGAATATGTTCTTAACTGACTTGCCTAGTTAAATAATGGTAAAATATTTATTTTGTTTATTCTTTCACGCGAAGTGTGCATTTCAAATGACACTTTATTTCCTACCTAGGGTGCACTACTAGGGTGCCACTTGGGACGAAATCTCTGATTGGATGTGGTGTCTTCTTCTTCTGTGTCAAAACACTTCCTCCAATCCCCACCCAACACAGTCCGCTTATATATCAGGATGTTATTTTGGGTGGGGGAACCAGTTTGATTGGCGTCAGAGGTTAGTCATGACTTTGGCGCAGCAGTGTTACTGTGTCCCAGTGCGGCGCTCGCTCCCCATTGTGTTCTGGGGACGAAGAGAAAGAATGTATTTATTTATCCACGATAGCACTGCAGCACTGTATTGCCTTCTGTTCTGTCATGATCTGTGGAGGTTGTTGAGGGGAGGACGGCTCATAATAATGTCTGGAACGGAGCAAATGGAATGGCAATAAACACATGGAAACCATGGAAACCATTTGTTTGATGTATTTGATACCATTCCACTTTTTCCCGCTCCAGCCATTACCACGAGCCCATCCTCCCCAATTAAGGTGCCACCAACCTCCTGTGGTCATGACCGACTACAACAGACATTGATGTGATTGGTTCCACGTTGGTTCTGACAGTGAAAATGTAAAGCTTCCAGAAAGGCATTTCCTCCTCTACCTATTGGTTCTCCTGAGTCATGATACAGGCAACAGATTTTAATGTGTTTGGTTCAATGGTTTAGGTTAACCCACATTGGGAGTGTTGTCTTCTGAAAGCGAAAATGTAAAGCTTTCAAAAACCTACCAGAGTCATGATGGGCGACAGGTGTTGATGTGGGTTGGTTAAATGGTTCAGGAGGCGTATCCAATTATCTGGCGCTATAGAAAAACAACAATATACCGCTAATATTCAACTGTGTTATGCTCCCCAGTGACTTGTTTAGACACATATTAGACAACATGTTCAATCCCTGTGGTATCTTTGTCAAGTGACAGAGTTGCAGAGTCATTTTTGTTATTTTTCAGGTAACCTTGTGGCTATAGAGTATTCTTCTCTCTGTGGTGTGGTACGATGGGCTGTGTGTGTGTGTGTGTGTGTGTGTGTGTGTGTGTGTGTGTGTGTGTGTGTGTGTGTGTGTGTTTCTGTTAGGAAAATTTGGTACTGGACAAGTGACCGGGAAGGTTTAAATGTATCGGAAATGTTAAGAAATGTACCGGTCTTCGATATGCATTGGGTGGATAACCCATAAGGCCACCAACCCACACAGCCAGCGCCATCAATAAATCAGGGATATTCACCAAATGAGTATTATTGGCCACATTTACACTACCGTTCAAAATGTTGGGGTCACTTAGAAATGTCCTTGTTTTTGAAAGAAAATAACATGTCTTTGTCTGTGAAAATAACATCAAATTGATCAGAAATACAGTGTAGACATTGTTAATGTTGTAAATTACCCAGGGCCTTCCACTCCTCTTTCTGTTCTGGTTAGAGCCAGTTTGTGCTGTTCTGTGAAGGGAATAGTACACAGCGTTGTACGAGATCTTCAGTTTTTTGGCAATTTCTCGCAGGGAATAGCCTTCACTGTGTCCTCCCACTAAGAGTCAGTCAGTCCCCTAACAGGATCATTAAGGAGTCCACTGTGTCCTCCCGCTAAGAGTCAGTCAGTCCCCTAACAGGATCATTAAGGAGTCCACTGTGTCCTCCCGCTAAGAGTCAGTCAGTCCCCTAACAGGATCATTAAGGAGTCCACTGTGTCCTCCCGCTAAGAGTCAGTCAGTCCCCTAACAGGATCATTAAGGAGTCCACTGTGTCCTCCCGCTAAGAGTCAGTCAGTCCCCTAACAGGATCATTAAGGAGTCCACTGTGTCCTCCCGCTAAGAGTCAGTCAGTCCCCTAACAGGATCATTAAGGAGTCCACTGTGTCCTCCCGCTAAGAGTCAGTCAGTCCCCTAACAGGATCATTAAGGAGTCCACTGTGTCCTCCCGCTAAGAGTCAGTCAGTCCCCTAACAGGATCATTAAGGAGTCCACTGTGTCCTCCCGCTAAGAGTCAGTCAGTCCCCTAACAGGATCATTAAGGAGTCCACTGTGTCCTCCCGCTAAGAGTCAGTCAGTCCCCTAACAGGATCATTAAGGAGTCCACTGTGTCCTCCCGCTAAGAGTCAGTCAGTCCCCTAACAGGATCATTAAGGAGTCCACTGTGTCCTCCCGCTAAGAGTCAGTCAGTCCCCTAACAGGATCATTAAGGAGTCCACTGTGTCCTCCCGCTAAGAGTCAGTCAGTCCCCTAACAGGATCATTAAGGAGTCCACTGTGTCCTCCCGCTAAGAGTCAGTCAGTCCCCTAACAGGATCATTAAGGAGTCCACTGTGTCCTCCCGCTAAGAGTCAGTCAGTCCCCTAACAGGATCATTAAGGAGTCCACTGTGTCCTCCCGCTAAGAGTCAGTCAGTCCCCTAACAGGATCATTAAGGAGTCCACTGTGTCCTCCCGCTAAGAGTCAGTCAGTCCCCTAACAGGATCATTAAGGAGTCCACTGTGTCCTCCCGCTAAGAGTCAGTCAGTCCCCTAACAGGATCATTAAGGAGTCCACTGTGTCCTCCCGCTAAGAGTCAGTCAGTCCCCTAACAGGATCATTAAGGAGTCCACTGTGTCCTCCCACTAAGAGTCAGTCAGTCCCCTAACAGGATCATTAAGGAGTCCACTTTGTCCTCCCACTAAGAGTCAGTCAGTCCCCTAACAGGATCATTAAGGAGTCCACTGTGTCCTCCCACTAAGAGTCAGTCAGTCCCCTAACAGGATCATTAAGGAGTCCACTGTGTCCTCCCACTAAGAGTCAGTCAGTCCCCTAACAGGATCATTAAGGAGTCCACTGTGTCCTCCCGCTAAGAGTCAGTCAGTCCCCTAACAGGATCATTAAGGAGTCCACTGTGTCCTCCCGCTAAGAGTCAGTCAGTCCCCTAACAGGATCATTAAGGAGTCCACTGTGTCCTCCCGCTAAGAGTCAGTCAGTCCCCTAACAGGATCATTAAGGAGTCCACTGTGTCCTCCCACTAAGAGTCAGTCAGTCCCCTAACAGGATCATTAAGGAGTCCACTTTGTCCTCCCACTAAGAGTCAGTCAGTCCCCTAACAGGATCATTAAGGAGTCCACTGTGTCCTCCCACTAAGAGTCAGTCAGTCCCCTAACAGGATCATTAAGGAGTCCACTGTGTCCTCCCACTAAGAGTCAGTCAGTCCCCTAACAGGATCATTAAGGAGTCCACTGTGTCCTCCCACTAAGAGTCAGTCAGTCCCCTAACAGGATCATTAAGGAGTCCACTGTGTCCTCCCACTAAGAGTCAGTCAGTCCCCTAACAGGATCATTAAGGAGTCCACTGTGTCCTCCCACTAAGAGTCAGTCAGTCCCCTAACAGGATCATTAAGGAGTCCACTGTGTCCTCCCACTAAGAGTCAGTCAGTCCCCTAACAGGATCATTAAGGAGTCCACTGTGTCCTCCCACTAAGAGTCAGTCAGTCCCCTAACAGGATCATTAAGGAGTCCACTGTGTCCTCCCACTAAGAGTCAGTCAGTCCCCTAACAGGATCATTAAGGAGTCCACTGTGTCCTCCCACTAAGAGTCAGTCAGTCCCCTAACAGGATCATTAAGGAGTCCACTGTGTCCTCCCACTAAGAGTCAGTCAGTCCCCTAACAGGATCATTAAGGAGTCCACTGTGTCCTCCCACTAAGAGTCAGTCAGTCCCCTAACAGGACCATTAAGGAGTCCACTGTGTCCTCCCACTAAGAGTCAGTCAGTCCCCTAACAGGATCATTAAGGAGTCCACTGTGTCCTCCCACTAAGAGTCAGTCAGTCCCCTAACAGGATCATTAAGGAGTCCACTGTGTCCTCCCACTAAGAGTCAGTCAGTCCCCTAACAGGATCATTAAGGAGTCCACTGTGTCCTCCCGCTAAGAGCCAGTCAGTCCCCTAACAGGATCATTAAGGAGTCCACTGTGTCCTCCCGCTAAGAGTCAGTCAGTCCCCTAACAGGATCATTAAGGAGTCCACTGTGTCCTCCCGCTAAGAGTCAGTCAGTCCCCTAACAGGATCATTAAGGAGTCCACTGTGTCCTCCCGCTAAGAGTCAGTCAGTCCCCTAACAGGATCATTAAGGAGTCCACTGTGTCCTCCCACTAAGAGTCAGTCAGTCCCCTAACAGGATCATTAAGGAGTCCACTGTGTCCTCCCACTAAGAGTCAGTCAGTCCCCTAACAGGATCATTAAGGAGTCCACTGTGTCCTCCCACTAAGAGTCAGTCAGTCCCCTAACAGGATCATTAAGGAGTCCACTGTGTCCTCCCACTAAGAGTCAGTCAGTCCCCTAACAGGATCATTAAGGAGTCCACTGTGTCCTCCCACTAAGAGTCAGTCAGTCCCCTAACAGGATCATTAAGGAGTCCACTGTGTCCTCCCACTAAGAGTCAGTCAGTCCCCTAACAGGATCATTAAGGAGTCCACTGTGTCCTCCCACTAAGAGTCAGTCAGTCCCCTAACAGGATCATTAAGGAGTCCACTGTGTCCTCCCACTAAGAGTCAGTCAGTCCCCTAACAGGATCATTAAGGAGTCCACTGTGTCCTCCCGCTAAGAGTCAGTCAGTCCCCTAACAGGATCATTAAGGAGTCCACTGTGTCCTCCCGCTAAGAGTCAGTCAGTCCCCTAACAGGATCATTAAGGAGTCCACTGTGTCCTCCCGCTAAGAGTCAGTCAGTCCCCTAACAGGATCATTAAGGAGTCCACTGTGTCCTCCCGCTAAGAGTCAGTCAGTCCCCTAACAGGATCATTAAGGAGTCCACTGTGTCCTCCCACTAAGAGTCAGTCAGTCCCCTAACAGGATCATTAAGGAGTCCACTGTGTCCTCCCACTAAGAGTCAGTCAGTCCCCTAACAGGATCATTAAGGAGTCCACTGTGTCCTCCCACTAAGAGTCAGTCAGTCCCCTAACAGGATCATTAAGGAGTCCACTGTGTCCTCCCACTAAGAGTCAGTCAGTCCCCTAACAGGATCATTAAGGAGTCCACTGTGTCCTCCCACTAAGAGTCAGTCAGTCCCCTAACAGGATCATTAAGGAGTCCACTGTGTCCTCCCACTAAGAGTCAGTCAGTCCCCTAACAGGACCATTAAGGAGTCCACTGTGTCCTCCCACTAAGAGTCAGTCAGTCCCCTAACAGGACCATTAAGGAGTCCACTGTGTCCTCCCACTAAGAGTCAGTCAGTCCCCTAACAGGACCATTAAGGAGTCCACTGTGTCCTCCCACTAAGAGTCAGTCAGTCCCCTAACAGGACCATTAAGGAGTCCACTGTGTCCTCCCACTAAGAGTCAGTCAGTCCCCTAACAGGATCATTAAGGAGTCCACTGTGTCCTCCCACTAAGAGTCAGTCAGTCCCCTAACAGGACCATTAAGGAGTCCACTGTGTCCTCCCACTAAGAGTCAGTCAGTCCCCTAACAGGATCATTAAGGAGTCTACTGTGTCCTCCCACTAAGAGTCAGTCAGTCCCCTAACAGGATCATTAAGGAGTCCACTGTGTCCTCCCACTAAGAGTCAGTCAGTCCCCTAACAGGATCATTAAGGAGTCCACTGTGTCCTCCCACTAAGAGTCAGTCAGTCCCCTAACAGGATCATTAAGGAGTCCACAGCTCAAATCGTGTTTTTATGTCAGATTAGCCGGTGTGACACTGAAGGCAGATTAGTGAATGCTCAGAGAGAGGAGAGACGGGATTAATAGGGGTGTTGGCGGCAGGCATCACTCACAACGACAACACACACACGCTAGCACAGTGTGGCTTTCTCGATGCCCTTTTCATTTTTCACCCACTTTTAAAAAATCGAATCCAACTTTATTTAAACACAGTTTAGCAGATGTTATAGCAGCCAACTGTTTGTATTACTAGCTAACAATGCAGTAAAAAAAGTACACAAATAATCATCAAAAATACTAATCGAAAACTTAAAAACAAGAGATTGTTGGTAGGAATGGGAGTTTTTTTGCGTCATTTGCCTTTTTTAAATTGTGATGTCTATTACCCAGCAGGCTTTTTTCACCTTCCCCTGAGAATCGGTGGTGACACGGTCAGTTGAAGGTTTCATAGCTGACAGAGGCTGTTTCTCGGTTTGTATCAGGCCACAACTAACTTTCTACGAGTTGGTAATGCCCTCCAAAAGCCGTGTTATTGTGTTCCTATTGCAGCGCAAAATCATTTGTCAAAACATCGACACAAGGTTTACATGTCACGTCAGCTCGGCGTTGACAGAAGGTTGTGGAAATGATATTATTTTTTTATCCAGTCAATGGGGAAACAATAGCAGATGTATCTTGGTGATTGCTATTCCCATAAGTGCTGCTGGCATTTATCCCCCTCGGGGGCACAGATAGAAAGTATAAACAATTTACCAAACAACAAGGCGAGAGAGAATAGTTTTACATTTAAGTCATTTAACAGATGCTCTTATCCAGAGCGACTTACAGTGTTCATATTTTGTTGTAACAGTCCACTGTGGGAATCAAACCCACAACCCTGTCATTGCAAGTCTAATGCTGTACCAACTGAGCCACACGGGACAGGACTATATAAATATTTGGGAACAGAGTCTGGGGAAATGGCCCTGTAGACAAGTCAACTCCATTACACTCTGGTCTACGCCATCCGAATGTCACAGCTAGAGTCGATAACGAGATGTTTTCCCAACCTTCCTGTTGTGTGCCTCTACACTATATTGTACAGTGCTAGACTGGTAGTAGCCTATAATGTTTAAGAAATCAAAATCCGGTTAGTTTTCCCCATAGAGATACTGTAGACAGTCTTTTTAGTCTATAGTTTTTCCAATGTTGTATGTGATATCTCAAGGTTTTTCCAACGATAACTGGGTGAAGAATTTTGCTGGGTGAGCAGCAAGGTTAAGGCTAGAGACTGGGATCGATAAGACAGACGGATCTGGGTGAGTCGCTGTAGAGAGCGACTGCCTGTTGGACTCCCGAGTCTGAACCACAGGGATACAGGCAGACAACACCTGTCAGCCAGAATGGATGTCAGATTGGGCCTAACACAAGGGGGATGTTTGCACACATACTCTGCTTGCCGTTCCTCACTCAGAGCTCACTCTAGTGACTCATGTTGATGCTCCACTGCGGAGGAAATGACAGTTTCTTTTGACTCAACTGACATTCTTGTTAATCCACAGCAACAACCTCAGGGATGGATGTTCTGACTGGCTGCACTGTTCTGTCTTTATTTTTCGATTGGTTGATTTCGTTTTGCGATTGGTTGATTTTGTTTTTTACTGTCTTCTACAAATATAACTGCTTTCGGAATCAGAAGCACTCCCTTATAGCTACGAAAGCCTCCCTGAGCTGGTGTAAGACTTCATTCATCGACAATTTTTTTAATGGATAACTCATATGCTGACCACACCGCTCGCGAGCGTTGCAAATTACATTTACACATGCATGTTATTCAATCATTTCACCCACACTGCTCGCACGCGTCAACGAGCGTCTGCGTAGCCATGTGCTAAAATAGAACTTGGTTCTATTTGTGACGCGCTGCAAGTCCCACCTCTCCCATCTCCTCATTGGTTTTTAGGAGCATATACCCACGAGGGTGATTGAAAGATGAACTGAGGTCCATACTAGAGGTCGACCGATTAATCGGAATGGACGATTAATTAGGGCCGATTTCAAGTTTTCTTAACAATCGGAAATCTGTATTTTTGGACACCGATTGTGGCCGTTTTTTGAAAATGTATTATTATTTTTTTCTTTATTTAACTAGGCAAGTCAGTTAAGAACACATTCTTATTTTCAATGACGGCCTAGGAACGGTGGGTTGACTGCCTTGTTCAGGGGCAGAACGATAGATTTTTACCTTGTCAGCTTGGGGATGCAACCTTACGTTAACTAGCCCAACGCTCTAACCACCTGCCTTACATTGCACTCCACGAGGAGCCTGCGTGGCAGGCTGACTACCTGTTACGTGAGGGCAGTAAGAAGCCAAGGTAAGTTGCTAGCTAGCATTAAACGTATCTTATAAAAAACAATCAATCTTAACATAAACACTAGTTAACTACACATGTTTGATGATATTACTAGTTTATCTAGCGTGTCCTGCGTTGCATATAATCGATGCGGTGCCTGTTAATTTTTCATCGAATCACAGCCTACTTCGCCAAACAGGTGATGATTTAGCACTGTCGTTGCACCAATGTGTACCTAACCATAAACATCAATGCCTTTCTTTAAAATCAATACACAAGTATATATTTTTAAACCTGCATATTTAGTTAATATTGCCTGCTAACATGAATTTCTTATAATTAGGGAAATTGTGTCACTTCTCTTGCGTTCCGTGCAAGCAGTCAGGGTATATGCAGCAGTTTGGGCCGCCTGGCTCGTTGCGAACTGTGTGAAGTCCATTTATTCCTAACAAAGACCGTAATTAATACATAATTATGACATAACATTGAAGGTTGTACAATGTAACAGCAATATTTAGACTTAGGGATGCCACCCGTTAGATAAATACGGAACGGTTCCGTATTTCACTGAAAGAATAAACGTTTTGTTTTCGAAATTATAGTTTCCGGATTCGACCATATTAATGACCAAAGGCTCGTATTTCTGTGTGTTATTATGTTATAATTAAGTCTATGATTTGATATTTGATAGAGCAGTCTGACTGAGCGATGGTAGGCAGCAGCAGGCTCGTAAGCCTTCATTCAAACAGCACTTTCGTGCGTTTGCCAGCAGCTCTTCGCAATTCTTCAAGCATTGAGCTGTTTAGACTTCAAGCCTATCAACTCCCGATATTAGGCTGGTGTATCCGATGTGAAATGGCTAGTTAGTTAGCGGAGTGAGCACTAATAGCGTTTCAATCGGTGACGTCACTCGCTCTGAGACTTGGAGTAGTTGTTCCCCTTGCAGAGGGGCTCTGCAAGGGCCGCGGCTTTTGTGGAGCGATGGGTAACGATGCTTCGAGGGTTGCTGTTGTCGATGTGTTCCTGGTTCGAGCCCAGGAAGCTATACTGTTACACTGGCAATACTAAAGTGCCTATAAGAACATCCAATAGTCAAAGGTATATGAAATACAAATGGTATAGAGAGAAATAGTCCTATAATAACTAGCTTTTTTACATGGCACATATTGCACTTTTACTTTCTTCTTCAACACTTTGTTTTTGCATTATTTAAACCAAATTGAACATGTTTCATTATTTATTTGAGGCTAAATTGATTTTATTGATGTATTATATTAAGTTAAAATAAGTGTTCATTCAGTATTGTTGTAATTGTCATTATTACAAAAAAAAAAAAGGCCGATTAATCGGTACCGGCGTTTTTTTTTGCCCCTCCAATAATCGGTATCGGTATCGGCATTGAAAAATCATAATCGGTCGACCTCTAGTCCTTACACCAAAGTGCCATGGTCTGAAGGACTTTTCCCATTCTAGTAATTACATTTCTATAAGGCTATAGCCCAAATGGCAACCTATTCCCTACAGAGCCCTATTGGCCTTGGTCAAAAGCAGTGCACTATGTAGGGACTAGTGTGCCATTTGGAACGCAGACTAAGTCACACCAACTCCCACAGAGAGCTGGATTAGAATGGTAAAAGCTTGTATGGAACTGTTACTCAGCTTTATCGCTGTGCTGGGATGGCAATCAGTCGGGGCCTGAAATCACACCGTTCGCCCACACGTCTCCTCGCCCCATCACCAACCACGGCACGGAGGCGTCTCGCCTTGCCTGGCCCCGGACTTAAACGCTAAAGCTAATGCATTCCTCAAAAGGGCGACGGGGGCCTCGACAGAGGAAAAGGGATAAGGGGCCCCAACGTTGGCTAGCTGTGAATATATTAATGCATAATGGTATTCTCACGGGCTACACTTTCAAGATGGAGATAATGTCTATGGCTAAGTAGTGATTAATATAGGCCTTTTCTTCAGAGTTAATTGTGACAAAATGTTTAGTAACAACCACAATCCTTATTACAGTAGTTATTTACTAGTGGCTATTGTAGCAAAAATAGTAGTAGCAGCCGGTTTAGCAATAGCTATAGTATTAGTGGTGGTGGTGGTTGTCATGAGTGCTATCGTCGAATTCCCTGTCATAAATTAGCCAAGGCGCAGCGTGCCGGTAGTTTCACATATTTTATTTGTGAACTCGATCAAAAACAATAAACAGGTGAAACTGAAACAAACGTGACGTTCTGGGGCTGCTCAAACACGGCTGCACAAAAACAAGATCCCACAAAAACACAGGGAAAAACAGCTGCCTCTGATTTGAAACCATACCCGGCCAAAACATAGGAACAAAAACATAGAATGCCCACCCACCTATCACACCCTGGCCTAGCTAAACAGAGAAAACACAGCTCTCCGAGGTCAGAGCGTGACAGTGGTAGAGTGGTGGTGGTGGTAGTAGTAGTAGGCTAGTAGTAGTAACCTAACAACTAGCTAGTAGCAGTATAGTAGTGGTGGTGGTAGTATTAGTAGTAGGCTAGTAGTAGTAACCTAACAACTAGCTAGTAGCAGTATAGTAGTGGTGGTGGTAGTATTAGTAGTAGTCGTTGTAGTAGTAACCTAACAACTAGCTAGTAGCAGTATAGTAGTGGTGGTGGTAGTAGTATTAGTATTAGTAGTAGTCGTTGTAGTAGTAACCTAACAACTAGCTAGTAGCAGTATAGTAGTAGTGGTGGTAGTGGTAGCAGGCTAGTAGTAGTAACCTAACAACTAGCTAGCAGCAGTATAGTAGTGGTGGTGGTGGTGGTGGTGGTAGTAGTAGTCATTGTAGTAATAACCTAACAACTAGCTAGTAGCAGTATAGTAGTGGTGGTGGTGGTAGTATTAGTAGTAGTCGTTGTAGTAGTGACCTAACAACTAGCTAGTAACAGTATAGTAGTGGTGGTGGTAGTATTAGTAGTAGTCGTTGTAGTAGTAACCTAACAACTAGCTAGTAGCAGTATAGTGGTGGTGGTAGTATTAGTAGCAGGCTAGTAGTAGTAACCTAACAACTAGCTAGTAGCAGTATAGTGGTAGTAGTGGTGGTGGTAGTATTAGTAGCAGGCTAGTAGTAGTAACCTAACAACTAGCTAGTAGCAGTATAGTAGTAGTAGTGGTGGTGGTAGTATTAGTAGCAGGCTAGTAGTAGTAACCTAACAACTAGCTAGTAGCAGTATAGTGGTAGTAGTGGTGGTGGTAGTATTAGTAGCAGGCTAGTAGTAGTAACCTAACAACTAGCTAGTAGCAGTATAGTGGTAGTAGTGGTGGTGGTAGTAGTATTAGTATTAGTAGTAGTCGTCGTAGTAGTAACCTAACAACTAGCTAGCAGCAGTATAGTGGTAGTAGCAGTAGTCGACGTCGACGTCGTAACATAGCAACAGGTTAGCAGCTGTGTATTAGTAGTCTTCATCGTAACCTTGCAACAGGATAGCAACAGTATGGTAGTAGTTGCCGTCATCATTGTCATAGTAACCTAGCAGCAGTATAGTAGTAATAGTAGTTGTTGTAGTAGTAACCTAGCAACAGGCTAGCAGCAGTATAGTAGTGGTGGTAGTAGTTGTCGTTGTAGTAACATAGCAACAGGCTAGTAGTTGTCGTCGTGGTAACCTAGCAACAGGTTGGCAGCAGTATAGTAGTGGTGATGGTGGTAGTAGTAGTAGTCGTTGTCATAGTAGCCTAGCAACAGGCTAGCAGCAGTATAGTAGTGGTAGTACAAATAATGATACACGTACAGTTTTAGTGTAAGCTTCAGTAGCAGTAGCTTTAGTAACCGTGTTAGTGGAAGTAGTAGTCTAATAACAATAGACAGAGTAGTGTCAGATCTTAGGTCTCTCTCCTGATGTGTTGTATCTGACCTCCAATGCCTTTAGGGGGGTTGTGATCAAAGCTCAGCTGAGACAAACCCAGAGCCACTGTACACTGGCAGGCACCCAAACGGAAGCGGACACACACACACACACACACACACACACACACACACACACACACACACACACACACACACACACACACACACACACACACACACACACACACACACACACACACACACACACACACACACACATACACGGTGTGGGCTCCTTCTCTTGTTCGCTGCCTGCACCTCCAGTACCCTTCCTACAGAATCGGTTCAGACATGTTCGGGCCCCACCTTCAATCTGATGCTGATCACAACAGAAAGAGGTAAAGAACAAAAGACAAGGAGGTGGAAGAGGTGGTGGAGGAAACAGAGGAGGAGGAGGAGATGGACAGAGGAGAAAGGAGCCAAGAGGGGAGATGAGAACTAAAGCTGGGTGGGGGTGGGCAGCAGAGCACAGGACTGCTGCAGTGTCATTGATTTTAGAGGGAATGTTAACTGTGTTTTTGACATGGATGCAGATGTGGTTAAATGGACAAGATTTGCATGTTCCCAAGGAAGCACAGGTTCAATTAAGGTTATGCTGCATTGAAGATGTAGGTTGCAGACGGCTGCCATCTTGAACAGATCTCTCTTGGGGAAAAAACAAAACAGGATTTTATATCTGAGACTCGCTACACACACCTCAGTACACACACCTCGGTACACACACCTGGTACACACACCTCGGTACACACACCTCGGTACACACACCTCGGTACACACACCTCGGTACACACACCTCGGTACACACACCTCAGTACACACACCTCGGTACACACACCTCAGTACACACACCTCAGTACACACACCTCAGTACACACCGCAAAACTGGATGTAGGCCTATTTTATGACCACCTCTATAGTACAAAACCCTCGACTGTGCATTATGGTCTTAACACCGTCATCATTGATGGTGAGCATAAAAAACTATGGAAGTGGGGCTGCAGTGTTTCTGCTACCTACATTATTTTCGAGGTGGGGTGCCTAATGCCCCCAAATCAACATCCAGCTCCAATTGAATCAAAAATGTAAACCGGAGTGTCACGACTTCCGCCGAAGTTGGTGCCTCTCCTTGTTCTAGCCGCCACGATCTACGTTTCTTTGTCCATTTGTTTTGTCTTGATTGTACACACCTGGTTTCCATTAAGTTATAATTTATTCCCTATTTTAACCCTCTGGTTCCCACATGGTTTTGTGCGTGTTCGTTCTTTGTTAAGTGGTCGCTCTTTTGTGTAGAGCTGGATTGTTTTCCCTGTATGGAATTAGTTTGTGATTTATTCGAGGAAAGTACGTTTTTACTCAGTTCTGTGTCCTGCGCCTGACTCCGTCATACCCGCTGCACACTGACACTTGACAGAAACACGCATCTCTATATGGAGTCAGCAGGTACACCCAGTCCTCCTTTACAGGTGGAGGTGCTTGTCCAGCAGCACGTGACGATGCTCCAAAATCTTGGCACAGTCATGGATCGCGTGCTGCTCACCATGGAGCGATGGGAGAGAGGGGGTTTTCCCACACCTCCATCCACTTCACCCCAACCCACACCGCTGTCCACTCCTCCGTCACCTGAACCCAGTGGGATTCGGCTCTCGCTCCCGAGGGCATATGATGGGACGGCTGCCGGGTGCCAGGGGTTCCTGCTCCAGTTTGAGCTCTACTTGGCGACCGTCCACCCGGCTCCCTCGGGACGCGAGAGCGTGTCCGCCCTCATCTTCTGTTAGTCAGGGAGATCACTTGAGTGGGCCAACGCCGTATGGGGGAGAGAAGGCGCAGCGTTGGTCCACTACGAGGATTTCACCCGCCACTTCCGGGCGGTATTCGATCATCAACTTGAGGGGAGAGCGGCGGGGGAACGGTTGTTCCATCTTCGACAGGGGATGAGGAGCGCACAGGACTTTGCACTGGACTTCAGGACCCTGGCAGCCAGCGCGGGATGGAATGAAGGGGCCCTGATCGACCATTACCGGTGCAGTCTACGTGAGGACGTTCGTCGGGAGCTGGCATGCAGGGACACCACCCTTACCCTCGACCAGCTGGTGGATTTATCCATCCGGCTGGATAACCTATTGGCCACCCGCGGACGTCCGGATCGGGGCCCGTCCATTCCATTCCCCAGCACCTCCGACCCTACACCCATGGAGCTCGTTTCCTACACCTCGCAGCTCGTTTCCTACACCTCGCAGCTCGTTTCCTACACCTCGCAGCTCGTTTCCCTACACCTCGCAGCTCGATTCCTACACCTCGCAGCTCGTTTCCTACACCTCGCAGCTCGTTTCCCTACACCTCGCAGCTCGTTTCCTACACCTCGCAGCTCGTTTCCTACACCTCGCAGCTCGTTTCCTACACCTCGCAGCTCGTTTCCTACACCTCGCAGCTCGTTTCCCTACACCTCGCAGCTCGTTTCCTACACCTCGCAGCTCGTTTCCCTACACCTCGCAGCTCATTTCCTACACCTCGCAGCTCGTTTCCCTACACCTCGCAGCTCGTTTCCCTACACCTCGCAGCTCGTTTCCTACACCTCGCAGCTCGTTTCCTACACCTCGCAGCTCGTTTCCCTACACCTCGCAGCTCGTTTCCTACACCTCGCAGCTCGTTTCCTACACCTCGCAGCTCGTTTCCTACACCTCGCAGCTCGTTTCCCTACACCTCGCAGCTCGTTTCCCTACACCTCGCAGCTCGTTTCCCTACACCTCGCAGCTCGTTTCCCTACACCTCGCAGCTCGTTTCCCTACACCTCGCAGCTCGTTTCCCTACACCTCGCAGCTCGTTTCCTACACCTCGCAGCTCGTTTCCTACACCTCGCAGCTCGTTTCCTACACCTCGCAGCTCGTTTCCTACACCTCGCAGCTCGTTTCCTACACCTCGCAGCTCGTTTCCTACACCTCGCAGCTCGTTTCCCTACACCTCGCAGCTCGTTTCCCTACACCTCGCAGCTCGTTTCCTACACCTCGCAGCTCGTTTCCCTACACCTCGCAGCTCGTTTCCTACACCTCGCAGCTCGTTTCCTACACCTCGCAGCTCGTTTCCTACACCTCGCAGCTCGTTTCCCTACACCTCGCAGCTCGTTTCCTACACCTCGCAGCTCGTTTCCTACACCTCGCAGCTCGTTTCCCTACACCTCGCAGCTCGTTTCCCTACACCTCGCAGCTCGTTTCCCTACACCTCGCAGCTCGTTTCCTACACCTCGCAGCTCGTTTCCTACACCTCGCAGCTCGTTTCCTACACCTCGCAGCTCGTTTCCTACACCTCGCAGCTCGTTTCCTACACCTCGCAGCTCGTTTCCTACACCTCGCAGCTCGTTTCCCTACACCTCGCAGCTCGTTTCCCTACACCTCGCAGCTCGTTTCCCTACACCTCGCAGCTCGTTTCCCTACACCTCGCAGCTCGTTTCCCTACACCTCGCAGCTCGTTTCCTACACCTCGCAGCTCGTTTCCTACACCTCGCAGATCGTTTCCTACACCTCGCAGCTCGTTTCCTACACCTCGCAGCTCGTTTCCTACACCTCGCAGCTCGTTTCCTACACCTCGCAGCTCGTTTCCTACACCTCGCAGCTCGTTTCCCTGCACCTCGCAGCTCATTTCCTACACCTCGCAGCTCGTTTTCCTACACCTCGCAGCTCGTTTCCCTACACCTCGCAGCTCGTTTCCTACACCTCGCAGCTCGTTTCCTACACCTCGCAGCTCGTTTCCCTACACCTCGCAGCTCGTTTCCCTACACCTCGCAGCTCGTTTCCTACACCTCGCAGCTCGTTTCCTACACCTCGCAACTCGTTTTCCTACACCTCGCAGCTCGTTTCCCTACACCTCGCAGCTCGTTTCCTACACCTCGCAGCTCGTTTCCCTACACCTCGCAGATCGTTTCCCTACACCTCGCAGCTCGTTTCCCTACACCTCGCAGCTCGTTTCCTACACCTCGCAGCTCGTTTCCTACACCTCGCAGCTCGTTTCCTACACCTCGCAGCTCGTTTCCTACACCTCGCAGCTCGTTTCCTACACCTCGCAGCTCGTTTTCCTACACCTCGCAGCTCGTTTCCTACACCTCGCAGCTCGTTTCCTACACCTCGCAGCTCGTTTCCTACACCTCGCAGCTCGTTTCCTACACCTCGCAGCTCGTTTCCTACACCTCGCAGCTCGTTTCCTACACCTCGCAGCTCGTTTCCCTACACCTCGCAGCTCGTCACACCTCGCAGCTCGTTTCCCTACACCTCGCAGCTCGTTTCCCTACACCTCGCAGCTCGTTTCCTACACCTCGCAGCTCGTTTCCCTACACCTCGCAGCTCGTTTCCTACACCTCGCAGCTCGTTTCCTACACCTCGCAGCTCGTTTCCTACACCTCGCAGCTCGTTTCCTACACCTCGCAGCTCGTTTCCCTACACCTCGCAGCTCGTTTCCTACACCTCGCAGCTCGTTTCCTACACCTCGCAGCTCGTTTCCTGCACCACATGGGGCCGCAGAGGGCACACTGCTGGTCGGTGCTGGGGAGGTTCCCCAGAGAGTCGAGGCAGCAGGCAGGCAGGGCACTGGTGGATCATCCCAGGTGAGTAGGCACCCGACTCACCCAGAGCTCCTTGTTGCGCACATGTGTGTATGTATAGAATTTCCTGAGTTTTCCCCACATTCCCAGCATAAGGCGCTAGTAGATTCAGGCGCAGCTGGGAACTTTATTGACCGTTCATTTGCACTTACAGTGAGGGGGAAAAGTATTTGATCCCCTGCTGATTTTGTACGTTTGCCCACTGACAAAGAAATGATCAGTCTATAATTTTAATGGTAGGTTTATTTAAACAGTGAGAGACAGAATAACAACAAAGACATCCAGAAAAACGCATGACAAAAATGTTATAAATTGATTTGAATTTTAATGAGGAAGGCTTTCACCCCCTGGGCAGAGATGGCCCAAAACTCCCTCCGCCACTCCTCCACTAACCTGTCTCCTTTTCAGTGTGTACTAGGTTATCAGCCGGTCCTGGCACCGTGGCATCAGAGCCAGATCGAGGCACCTGCGGTGGATGAATGGTTTCGGCGCTCGGAGGAAACATGGGACGCTGCCCATGTGCGCCTGCAACTGGCCATCAGGCGGCAGAAGGCGAGCGCCGACCACCACCGCAGTGAGGCCCCGGTGTATGCACCGGGGGACCGGGTCTGGCTCTCAACCCGAGAGCCAGACCCCATGAAGCTACATGGGGAGGAAAAAGCTATCCAATCAGTGTCCTCTCAGAAACAAAGGATGGGTTTAGCATCAAAACCCCATGTGGGCAATCTCTGCGCTTTGGAGTAGTCTGTCTTCTGATTGGTTGAAAGTGATCCAGTCTAAGGCTGTCCCTGACGAAATAAAAATCTTGGTCGAATGAAAGTCGTCTGTTCTTTTGACCAATTGATTGGCCGAAATGTTTAAATGTCTATTTTATTATATAGACACACGCTATGTGTTTTAATAAAATCAAATATATGTATATGCATTGAACTTGTCTGATGCTTTAAGCACAGTTTTAGATGAAATATGACACAAATGACTCGAGGGAGCCAGAGATCAAGAACCAGAAGAAAAAAAAACTTAACCTGTCCCGACCATCCTCCTCCCGCTCCTATTGGCTTTCGCAGATTATGGCGTTACTCTCCTGTAGTTGTCGGTAACACGAGGAGCTACATGTGGAGTTGGCGACCTTTCTGATGTGTAATGCCAATTTATCTTACCATTTCTACCGATCTGTGTGCCAGTTATGGTTTTCATATGTACATTTTTGTGGAACAGTTTAATTTAATTTATAATAACGTCTTCGTATTTCAAAATCATTGTCATGTGGTTAATGGAAATTGTATCCAAATCTGAATGAAAATGATACAAACCTAAAAAGTTACTTCTATTGCCATTGCAAAGTATGTAAAAATAGCCTATAAAGCCAACAAATAAAACATTGCAGCCCGCTGGTAGAAAATATCCTTATTAAAAATGTATATTCTATAAATCACATTGGCTACGCATGGCCTGTCTGCAACGAACTTGAAACATTGTATCAACTATTACCTTGGGTCTGGCCAAAGCTTGCACTAGAAAACTTGCAGCATTGTCTAAAATATTCTGTCCCCTCAGAGTTTCCTGTGCCAGTGAGCTCGGGACAGACACCGCTGTTCATTCCAACAACATTTCCATTCCAACAATGAGAACGGGAAGACTGGAATAATAATATATTGAACGCGTTAACAGAAATGACCGTAACCACAAAAACATTGTAGATGAGAAATTATAGCAATTAACGGTAAATGTACTACAGGTGATATATGTAATGGGGAATAGACAGTAACAATAAAACACCAAACATTTCACACAATGAAATTATGAAACAATGAATGTGCACAAATTGGCGGGAGAAAGCTCATTCTGGAGAGAGACGTGCATTGTGCATCTTAGCCACACTCCCCTTCTTGGACATCCCTGTGGCCTCTGCAATGGCTTAGTTCACTGAGATGGGCGCGACTAAGACCAGTATCTCATGTGCCATACCTTTTTTTTTAAATACGGCGAGCAGGGCATTTTTAAGGGATGGTCTGATACAGTGGGAACAGAGAGCAGAGCATCTTTAGATGATGGTCTGATACAGTGGGAACAGAGAGCAGAGCATCTTTAGGGGATGGTCTGATACAGTGGGAACAGATAGCAGAGCATCTTTAAGGGATGGTCTGATACAGTGGGAACAGATAGCAGAGCATCTTTAAGGGATGGTCTGATACAGTGGGAACAGAGAGCAGAGCATCTTTAGATGATGGTCTGATACAGTGGGAACAGATAGCAGAGCATCTTTAGATGATGGTCTGATACCGTGGTAACAGATAGCAGAGCATCTTTAAGGGATGGTCTGATACAGTGGGAACAGAGAGCAGAGCATCTTTAGATGATGGTCTGATACAGTGGGAACAGATAGCAGAGCATCTTTAGATGATGGTCTGATACAGTGGGAACAGATAGCAGAGCATCTTTAAGGGATGGTCTGATACAGTGGGAACAGAGAGCAGAGCATCTTTAGATGAGGGTCTGATACAGTGGGAACAGAGAGTAGAGCATCTTTAGATGATGGTCTGATACAGTGGGAACAGATAGCAGAGCATCTTTAGATGATGGTCTGATACAGTGGGAACAGATAGCAGAGCATCTTTAAGGGGATGGTCTGATACAGTGGGAACAGAGAGCAGAGCATCTTTAGATGATGGTCTGATACAGTGGGAACAGATAGCAGAGCATCTTTAAGGGATGGTCTGATACAGTGGGAACAGGGAGCAGAGCATTTTTAGATGATGGTCTGATACAGTGGGACCAGAGAGCAGAGCATCTTTAAGGGATGGTCTGATACCGTGGGAACAGAGAGCAGAGCATCTTTAGATGATGGTCTGATACAGTGGGAACAGATAGCAGAGCATCTTTAGATGATGGTCTGATACAGTGGGAACAGATAGCAGAGCATCTTTAGATGATGGTCTGATAGAGTGGGAACAGAGAGCAGAGCATCTTTAAGGGATGGTCTGATACCGTGGGAACAGAGAGCAGAGCATCTTTAAGGGATGGTCTGATACAGTGGGAACAGATAGCAGAGCATCTTTAAGGGATGGTCTGATACAGTGGGAACAGAGAGCAGAGCATTTTTAGATGATGGTCTGATACAGTGGGACCAGAGAGCAGAGCATCTTTAAGGGATGGTCTGATACCGTGGGAACAGAGAGCAGAGCATCTTTAGATGATGGTCTGATACAGTGGGAACAGATAGCAGAGCATCTTTAGATGATGGTCTGATACAGTGGGAACAGATAGCAGAGCATCTTTAGATGATGGTCTGATAGAGTGGGAACAGAGAGCAGAGCATCTTTAAGGGATGGTCTGATACCGTGGGAACAGAGAGCAGAGCATCTTTAAGGGATGGTCTGATACAGTGGGAACAGATAGCAGAGCATCTTTAAGGGATGGTCTGATACAGTGGGAACAGATAGCAGAGCATCTTTAGAGGGGGACAGATGTTTTCTTCCTCCATGTCTAGGCTACGTACTGCTGAGGAACATCTGGGACACATGATATACCTCTAGTCTACTGCTCTAATCCAGGCTATTTGAAGTGTCTGTCTGTCTGTCACGTTTTGGCGTCTCTCCTGTCGACGGAGAGCGATGTCATTGCCAAGTCAACCTCCTTGCTGGCTTACCAGTGTAGATGCCAAAACATAATGTAGGCTCGATGCCTGATGCTGGTCTTAGTCCAATGTTCACATGTGCTGACGGCCCTTCCAGAGGGCATACAGGGTGCTTGGGGGTTGGGTTTGGCAGATTACCCCTTTTTTTTATTGGCAGATGCATTCCACCCAGAAAGTAGATGGATACTAGTCAACCATGAGAATCATCTCTCCAGATATCAGAAAAGTGTTGTTTTGTTCCTATTTTTTTAATCCTGTGAAGTGTAGTGAGCCTTGTTTTAAAGCGTTTGAAACTTTGACTTGAAACTTTGTATCAACTGCCACATACCAAATACATACCTAGACCTATACATTTGGACATCTATTCAGACACTGTTTAGCTGTTTGACCTGGTCAGTAATTATCTCTGGCTACCAGACCAGGGTTCAAATAGTATGTGTTTTCTTTCAAATACTTTGAGCATTTGACTGAGTCTGACGGGAGTGCCAGATGGTCAAGCTTTGAACTTTTGGGACTATTCCATTTGTCCCATTGTAACCATTCAAGTGCAGCTAAAGTATTTGAAAGCAAACAAATACTATTGAACCCAGGTCAGTTTATGGCCAATATAGGCCTACCTTCTATTGCCGCCTCATGAAGGACTGACTGAGAATCAGCTCTCCAGATGCTGCCTCATGAAGGACTGACTGAGAATCAGCTCTCCAGATGCTGCCTCATGAAGGACTTACTGAGAATCAGCTCTCCAGATGCTGCCTCATGAAGGACTGACTGAGAATCAGCTCTCCAGATGCTGCCTCATGAAGGACTGACTGGGTATCAGCTCTCCAGATGCTGCCTCATGAAGGACTGACTGAGAATCAGCTATCCAGATGCTGCCTCATGAAGGACTGACTGGGAATCAGCTCTCCAGATGCTGCCTCATGAAGGACTGACTGAGAATCAGCTCTCCAGATGCTGCCTCATGAAGGACTGACTGGGTATCAGCTCTCCAGATGCTGCCTCATGAAGGACTGACTGGGAATCAGCTCTCCAGATGCTGCCTCATGAAGGACTGACTGAGAATCAGCTCTCCAGATGCTGCCTCATGAAGGACTGACTGAGAATCAGCTCTCCAGATGCTGCCTCATGAAGGACTGACTGAGAATCAGCTCTCCAGATGCTGCCTCATGAAGGACTGACTGGGAATCAGCTCTCCAGATGCTGCCTCATGAAGGACTGACTGAGAATCAGCTCTCCAGATGCTGCCTCATGACTGACTGAGGGACTGTTTAGTGTTTATGGAACAGTTTATTAACCAGTGTTCCAACGCTTTGATGTGTTACTAATGTGCTTGGATTTTAATGAACCACCTCTGTAATCATAGATACGCTTCAGGAAACCACCGAAGCTGTGACCAAAGAGCATCATATGCAGCGTACTGGCTCAGAATTATAACACCGAAACATACACATCCTGTATGTACACACACACACACGCACACGCACACGCACACGCACACGCACACACACAGAGTGGTGTGCTGTACAATGTTGGAGTATGATGTTTTTGCAGTGTGACAGAGTTGTGAAAAGGCATGTACGGTTTCATCACTGATCATTGAGATGGAGTAGCCTGATAACCAGTCAGCTTCTCTCTAGCTGCACAACAACAATAATAACAGCAACAACAATAGTGTCACGTCCTGACCAGTAAAGGGGTTATTTGTTATTATAGTTTGGTCAGGACGTGGCAGGGGGTATTTGTTTTATATGGTTTTGAGTGTGTGTTTATGTAGAGGGGCGTTTGATTTATGTTTCTGGGGTTTTTGGTTTAGTTCTATGTTGTATAGTTCTATGTCTGTTTCTAGGGTGTTTATTTCTATGTTTAGTCATTGGGATTGGGGCCTTCAATTGGAGGCAGCTGGTTATCGTTGCCTCTGATTGAAGGTCCTATAATTAGGAGTATGTTTGTTTTGGGAATTGTGGGAGGTTGTTTTGCACTGCTAGGGTAAGCCTGCAAACTGTTATGTTGTCGGCCGTTTTCTGTGAAGTGTTCGTGGTTATTTAAAATAAACGTCAAAATGAGCACTCAAGCCGCTGCGCCTTGGTCCAATTTATACGACGGCCGTTACAAATAGTAAAGACAATGACAATAACAATAACAACCCCAAACTGTACAGTATAGGCACCCTAGACCAGGCTCATAATAATGGCCGGAACGGAGTGAATGGTATCAAACACATGAAGGAATGGTATCAAACACATGAAGGAATGGTATCATACAGATGAAGGAATGGTATCAAACACATGAAGGAATGGTATTATACAGATGAAGGAATGGTATCATACAGATGAAGGAATGGTATCAAACACATGAAGGAATGGTATCAAACACATGAAGGAATGGTATCATACAGATGAAGGAATGGTATCATACACATGAAGGAATGGTATCATACACATGAAGGAATGGTATCATACAGATGAAGGAATGGTATCAAACACATGAAGGAATGGTATCAAACACATGAAGGAATGGTATCAAACACATGAAGGAATGGTATTATACAGATGAAGGAATGGTATCAAACACATGAAGGAATGGTATCATACAGATGAAGGAATGGTATCATACACATGAAGGAATGGTATCATACACATGAAGGAATGGTATCATACAGATGAAGGAATGGTATCAAACACATGAAGGAATGGTATCAAACACATGAAGGAATGATATCAAACACATGAAGGAATGGTATCATCCAGATGAAGGAATGGTATCATCCAGATGAAGGAATGGTATCAAACACATGAAGGAATGGTATCATACAGATGAAGGAATGGTATCAAACACATGAAGGAATGGTATCAAACACATGAAGGAATGGTATCAAACACATGAAGGAATGGTATCAAACACATGAAGGAATGGTATCATACACATGAAGGAATGGTATCATACAGATGAAGGAATGGTATCATACACATGAAGGAATGGTATCATACACATGAAGGAATGGTATCAAACACATGGTTTTCATATGTTTGATTCCATTCCATTATTCTCCATTCTAGCCATTATTGTTGGCCGTCCTCCCCTCAGCAGCCTCCACTGAATTATTAAAAATAATTAATGAGGGTCCCCAGACAAAAGAGGGTCCCCAGACCCAAAACGTTTGAGAACCCTTTCCCTAGAACACCCTCATATGCCTTCTTAGATCCATAGCCATTCTCCCCTTCATTCCCATAAACAGATGAACTGCAATAACAACATGTCTGTCTCCATCTGTACAGGACTGTTGGTCTTCCTGCATCATTTCCATGGCCCTAGACAGCATCTCTTCAGACAGCGATGACTGGAGGAAGGCGTTTTGTCCTGTTCACTGTGCTCACTGTTAATCAAATCAAAATCAAATTGTATTTGTCACATGCGCCGAATACAGCAAGTGTTGACTTTACAGTGAAAGGCTTTACTTACAAGCCCCTTAACCAACAGTGCAGTTCAAGAAGAAGAAAATATTTACCAAGTAGACTAAAGTAATCTCTGTCTCTCTGCAGTGTGAAACACACTGACAGCCCAGCCGTGGTCATTTCATTGCACATCTCTGGTGTATTCACACAAAGGGCTCTATTCAGACAGTACATCATCACTGAGACATGGGTTTATCAATGTCTCCGGGGTGTTTTAGGTGTCTGCATTGCTTGCTCTTGGGGTGTGTGTGTGTGTGTGTGTGTGTGTGTGTGTGTGTGTGTGTCAATATGCGGCATGCGTGTGTGTTTTGTATGTGTGTGAATTAGTTTGCCACAGCGCCTGTGTGTGTTGGAGTGTGTGTTTACGGTCATGTGCCTATGAGTAGCTAGCTTAAGTTCAAAGGAAACAGCAGCTGGCTTCTAAAGTGAGGGTCTTAATTAAGCTGCTGCACGGTTGCTAGGGGCAGATTTGCACTGAAATGGAGAATTTAACCGTGGGCAGTATCAGTGTTAGGGTAATTCACATCTGGAGTAGGGAATGTGGGCAAGGCAGAACAACCACAGTAAACGTTAACCGTTCCAGTTATCTGGCTTTTGTTCGGTCTTCAGGGTCCCTTCTGTAGATTGGTGATTCAGCCGCTGACTGTTTGGATTAGGGCTATCCCCGACTAAAAAAGTATCTTGGTTGACCGAAAGTTGTCTGTTCTTTCGACTAATCGATTGGTCGAAATTTTAAAACATGTATTTTTTTCGAATGCCAAGAGTGTGCAAAGCTGTCACCAAGGCAAAGGCTGGTGTCGTGTCTTTGGCATCATTAAAACGGAAGACATGTTTATCAAATAACTCTCTGTAATTATTATTACGCGATTAAACTGATTAATCGTGTAACTGTAATTAACTAGGAGGTCGGGGCACCAAGGAAAATATTGAGATTACAAAGTTATAATTTTCCTAATTTAACTTTCAGATATTATAATATCTGATCTATTAGTCTTCTGATTAATGACGTATTAGTTACCTCGTCAGTCTCATTCCAAACGTCGTAAATTGTTGGTTATCTGCACGAACCCAGTCTTCACTATGAGTCATCCATACATCAATTGTCTTAAAATCATTTATTTACTAACTAAGTATTCACAGAAATGCATAACAAACAGTAGGTATCTTTACAAAGAAATTATAAAGGAATGTGCCCTAGTGGGCTAAACCGGCATGGCGGCTTGATAGACAAAAGGGGAGTGGGGTCAGCGGAGAAGACACTACAGAGTTGATAAATATTAACAATTGAAATGCACATTTTTTACATTTTAGTCATTTTAGCAGACGCTCTTATCCAGAGCGACTTACAGTAGTGAATGCATACATTTCATACATTTTTTTTATTTTTTTCCGTACTGGTCCCCCGTGGGAATCGAACCCACAACCCTGGCGTTGCAAACACCATGCTCTACCAACTGAGCACATGAACGCTCACTCATTCGGGAACAATTGCAATCAATATATATATTTACGCCCAGTGTGTCGTCGGGATCTTTGTTGAAATGTTCGTTCTGTTGGAGAGTTTGTCCTCGCGTTCTCTCTCTCTCTCTCTCGGTTAGAATGGATATTTCAAAGTGACATTCATTAATGTCGTTATAGGACAGATGTTTCGTCGGTCTTCGCATTCAATGATACCAAATTCCTAGCTGCAGACTAGTAATTAATATCAAAGACTTGTAATTATTCTGTCGGTATCGATAGTCTAAGAGTTTAACCACGTGGTATGGTTAAAGTTCAGAACGAGGAATGCATGGTCAAACCTTCCGCCAACTCGTAATGGAGGTCAGCTCGGTCTCCTGATAGAAAATCTGGGTGCGGGTTATATTCGGGAACATTGAAAAGGCTGTCTCATGACGCCAGGTCCCGTCTGGTCATGGGGGCGTGCCGATGACTTGGTGAAACTTTAAACAGAAATACAATTCTCTCACATTAACATCTTACAAGCATCCCAACATATTCCAAATAGCTTTATCCTTATTCATTCATTTTATACAACTATTAGATGTAAGTCTCACAACTGAGGCTATTATATAAACAGAGCCATGGTAATGTGGCTCTGTGAGAGAGGTTGTAAATTCCTAAGAAAATGTCCCGCCTATTGTCTCTCATGAGTTTCATAAAATTGTACCAAACGGACCAATTCGTAGCTGGATTCTTCAGCGATCTTTTATACCTTCTCCAGAACATAAATGTCGTTCGGTTCTCCAGTCCTGTGAGGTGGAAGAATTTCTGGGTTCTTTCTATGAAACCCACTCTCTCTTTATACTGTGGCCATGAGGCGGGACATTTTCTTAGGAATTTACGACCTCTCTCCCAGAGCCTGGGTAGGGGGATGGTGCATAGAAAACACAAAGAGGGCAACGTCATGACAGTGGCTACTTTGAAGATTCTGAAACACTTTTAGTTTAACACTTTTTTGGTTACTACATGATTCCATATATGTTATTTCATAGTTCTGATGTCTTCACTATTATTCTACAATGTAGAAAATAGTAAAAATAAAGAAATATCTTTATATGAGTAGTTGTGTCCAAACTTGAATGGTACTGTATATATTTGCGACTGCTCTACTAAAGAAAATCTCAGTCGACCAACAGCCTATTGACCAAACAATCGACCAGTCCACCAAATGGGGTTAGCCCTAGTTTGGAGTGTGTGTGTGTGTAACAATGTGTCTCTGTCGAACTGTGTGTGTGTCTATTTATGTGTGTCTCTTTGTGTGTGTGTGTGTGTGTGTGTGTATGTGCATGTTTGTGTGTGTCTACATTATTGCAGTCACTCTTTGAGAGCACAGTGGATGATCTCTCTCTGAGAGCACAGTGGATGATCTCTCTCTGAGAGCAGAGTAGATGATCTCTCTCTGAGAACACAGTGGATGATTTCTCTCTCTGAGAACACAGTGGATGATCTCTCTCTCTGAGAACACAGTGGATGATCTCTCTCTCTGAGAACACAGTGGATGATCTCTCATTCTGAGAACACAGTGGATGATCTCTCTCTCTGAGAGCACAGTGGATGATCTCTCTCTGAGAACACAGTGGATGATCTCCCTCTGAGAGCACAGTGGATGATCTCTCTCTCTGAGAACACAGTGGATGATCTCTCTCTCTGAGAGCACAGTGGATGATCTCTCTCTCTGAGAGCACAGTGGATGATCTCTCTCTGAGAACACAGTGGATGATCTCTCTGAGAACACAGTGGATGATCTCTCTCTGAGAGCACAGTGGATGATCTCTCTCTGAGAGCACAGTGGATGATCTCTCTCTGAGAGCACAGTGGATGATCTCTCTCTGAGAGCACAGTGGATGATCTCTCTCTGAGAGCACAGTGGATGATCTCTCTCTCTGAGAGCACAGTGGATGATCTCTCTCTCTGAGAACACAGTGGATGATCTCTCTCTCTGAGAGCACAGTGGATGATCTCTCTGAGAGCACAGTGGATGATCTCTCTCTGAGAGCACAGTGGATGATCTCTCTCTGAGAGCACAGTGGATGATCTCTCTCTGAGAGCACAGTGGATGATCTCTCTCTGAGAGCACAGTGGATGATCTCTCTCTCTGAGAGCACAGTGGATGATCTCTCTCTCTGAGAGCACAGTGGATGATCTCTCTCTCTGAGAACACAGTGGATGATCTCTCTGAGAACACAGTGGATGATCTCTCTCTCTGAGAGCACAGTGGATGATCTCTCTCTGAGAGCACAGTGGATGATCTCTCTCTGAGAGCACAGTGGTGGTAATCCATAGTGATGTCCATATCTGGCTGTATTAGTGCATAATGCATCAGCCGTTGTTTTTGTCCTACTGTAGGTACAATAGAGTGGATTTGACTTCAACCACATGCTTGAACCCATGAACTCTACACACACACACACACACACACACACACACACACACACACAGTGGCAAACAGATCTGGAGTTACAGCTAAAGTAGAAAAGTCGGCCTCCCTCTGTGATGAATGGGTATACTGTACATCGTTAATGCACGACCATGTACTTATAATGCAATGTGAGACTAGTCACAGGCATGAATGACCTCTTTATAATGTCTTATCACCATCTGTTAGGATCCTGACTAAATACCAGCCATTTGGGTCAGTTAAACATTTTAGCTGCATAGAGAGACATAGCATTTTATAGGCCTAAGCCTTGCAATGAGACATAAAGACGCATATGTGCTTATAACAGGTAATAAAGCAATTATACCTGTTGAGAAAGGACGATCCAACTGTTCTATATACTCTTCAAGGATCATCAATTAGATTGAACCTCAGGAGGATTTTTTTCTTTAAAGGATGGTTGGGGGGACCGGGAACATAATTATCAATCATCTGTAAAAAGAAGCCCGTCAGATATTCCAGTTGACAAAATCATCATAATTTCTAACCTTCATTACATTGCTTCAGGATCACGTGGAAATACTTGCTCTACTCCTGTATCAAGAACTGCATCATGAATCCTGATAATGGGCTCCTGAGTGGCTCAGCGGTCTAAGGCACTACATCTCAGTGTGAGAGGCGTCACTACAGACACCCTGGTTCGATTCCAGGCTGTATCACAACCGGCCGTGATTGGGAGTCCCATAGGGCAGTGCACAATTGGCCCAGCGTCGTCCAGGTTAGGGATTGGCCGGGGGTAGGCCGTCATTGTAAATAAGAATTTGTTCTTAACTGACTTGCCAAGTTAAAATAAAGGTTAAATACAACAACAACAAAAAGGTTAAATAAATAAAGTAATTATAATAAAAGGGCCGTAGTCCACTGTCTGATTCACCATGACTCCTCTGTCAGACTGCTGTCTGATTCACCATGACTCCTCTGTCAGACTGCTGTCTGATTCACCATGACTCCTCTGTCAGACTGCTGTCTGATTCACCATGACTCCTCTGTCAGACTGCTGTCTGATTCACCATGACTCCTCTGTCAGACTGCTGTCTGATTCACCATGACTCCTCTGTCAGACTGCTGTCTGATTCACCATGACTCCTCTGTCAGACTGCTGTCTGATTCACCATGACTCCTCTGTCAGACTGCTGTCTGATTCACCATGACTCCTCTGTCAGACTGCTGTCTGATTCACCATGACTCCTCTGTCAGTCTGCTGTCTGATTCACCATGACTCCTCTGTCAGACTGCTGTCTGATTCACCATGACTCCTCTGTCAGACTGCTGTCTGATTCACCATGACTCCTCTGTCAGACTGCTGTCTGATTCACCATGACTCCTCTGTCAGACTGCTGTCTGATTCACCATGACTCCTCTGTCAGACTGCTGTCTGATTCACCATGACTCCTCTGTCAGACTGCTGTCTGATTCACCATGACTCCTCTGTCAGACTGCTGTCTGATTTACCATGACTCCTCTGTCAGACTGCTGTCTGATTCACCATGACTCCTCTGTCAGACTGCTGTCTGATTCACCATGACTCCTCTGTCAGACTGCTGTCTGATTCACCATGACTCCTCTGTCAGACTGCTGTCTGATTCACCATGACTCCTCTGTCAGACTGCTGTCTGATTCACCATGACTCCTCTGTCAGTCTGCTGTCTGATTCACCATGACTCCTCTGTCAGTCTGCTGTCTGATTCACCATGACTCCTCTGTCAGACTGCTGTCTGATTCACCATGACTCCTCTGTCAGACTGCTGTCTGATTCACCATGACTCCTCTGTCAGACTGCTGTCTGATTCACCATGACTCCTCTGAGTCATGAGGATGATACATCAATAAAATCAATTTAGTCTCAAATAAATAATGAAACATGTTTAATTTGGTTTAAATAATGCAAAAACAAAGTGTTGGAGAAGAAAGTAAAAGTGCAATATGTGCCATGTAAGAAAGCTAAAGTTTAAGTTCCTTCCTCAGAACATGAGAACATTTGAAAGCTGGTGGTTCCTTTTAACATGAGTCTTCAATATTCCCAGGTAAGAAGTTTTAGGTTGTAGTTATTATAGGACTATTTCTCTCTATACCATTTGTATTTCATATATCTTTGACTATTGGATGTTCTTATAGGCACTTTAGTATTGCCAGCCTAATCCCGGGAGTTGATAGGCTTGAAGTCATAAACAGCGCTGTGCTTCAAGCATTGCGAAGAGCTGATGGCAAACGCAGTAAAGTGCTGTTTGAATGAAGGCTTACGAGCCTGCTGCTGCCTACCACCGCTCAGTCAGACTGCTCTATCAAATCATAGACTTAATTATAACATAATAACACACAGAAATACGAGCCTTAGGTCATTAATATGGTCAAATCCGGAAACTATCATCTCGAAAACAAAACGTTTTTTCTTTCAGTGAAATACGTAACCGTTCCGTATTTTATTTAACGGGTGGCATCCCTAAGTCTAAATATTCCTGTTACATTGTACAACCTTCAATGTTATGTCATAATTACGTAAAATTCAGGCAAATTAGTTCGCAACGAGCCAGGCGGCCCAAACTGTTGCATATACCCTGACTCTGCGTGCAATGAACGCAAGAGAAGTGACACAATTTCACCTGGTTAATATTGCCTGCTAACCTGGATTTCTTTTAGCTAAATATGCAGGTTTAAAAAATATACTTCTGTGTATTGATTTTAAGAAAGGCATTGATGTTTATGGTTAGGTACAGTCGTGCAACGATTGTGCTTTTTTCGCAAATGCGCTTTTGTTAAATCATCCCTCGTTTGGCGAAGTCGGCTGTCTTTGTTAGGAAGAAATAGTCTTCACAGTTCGCAACAAGCCAGGCGGCCCAAACCCCTGCATATACCCTGACTCTGTTGCAGAGGTGACACATTTTCCCTAGTTAAAAGAAATTCATGTTAGCAGGCAATATTAACTAAATATACAGGTTTAAAAATATATACTTGTGTATTGATTTTAAGAAAGGCATTGATGTTTATGGTTAGGTACACGTTGGAGCAACGTGTACCTAAGCGATTATATGCGACGCAGGACAGGCTAGATAAACTAGCAATATCATCAACCATGTGTAGTTAACTAGTGATTATGATTGATTGATTGTTTTTTATAAGATACGTTTAATGCTAGCTAGCAACTTACCTTGGCTTCTTACTGCATTCGCGTAACAGGCAGGCTCCTCGTGGAGTGCAATGTAAAGCAGGTGGTTAGAGCGTTGGACTAGTTAACCGTAAGGTTGCAAGATTGAATCCCCGAGCTGACAAGGTAAAGATCTGTCGTTCTGCCCCTGAACAAGGCAGTTAACCCACCGTTCCTAGGCCGTCATTGTAAATAATAATTTGTTCTTAACTGACTTGCCTAGTTAAATGAAAAAATAAAAAATAAAATACAATTTTTCAAAAAACGTCCAAATCGGCATCCAAAAATACCGATTTCTGATTGTTATGAAAACTTGAAATCGGCCCTAATTAATCGTCCATTCCGATTAATCGGTCGACCTCTAGTACATAGTCAAAGATGTCCTTAAGTTTTGGTCAGTCACAGTGGTCAGGTATTCTGCCACTGTGTACTCTCTGTTTAGGGCCAAATAGCATTCAAGTTTGCTCTGTTTTTTTGTGAATTCTTTCCAATGTGTCAAGTAATTATCTTTTTGTTTTCTCATGATTTTGTTAGGTCTAATTGTGTTGCTGTCCTGGGGCTCTGTGGGGTGTGTTTGTGTTTGTGAACAGAGCCCCAGGACCAGCTTGCTTAGGGGACTCTTCTCCAGGTTAATCTCTCTGTAGGTGATGGCTTTGTTATGGAAGGTTTGGGAATCGCTTCCTTTTAGGTGGTTGTAGAATTGTACAGCTTAATTCTGCTCTGCATGCATTATTTGGTGTTTTATGTTGTACACTGAGGATATTTTTGCAGAATTCTGTATGCAGAGTCTCAATTTGGTGTTTGTCCCATTTTGTGAATTCTTGGTTGGTGAGCAGACCCCAGACCTCACAACCATAAAGGGCAATGGGTTCTAAAACTGATTCAAGTATTTTTAGCCAGATCCTAATTGGTATGTTGAATTTGATGTTCCTTTTGTTTGCATAGAAAGCCCTTCTTGTATTGTCTCTCAGCTCGTTCACAGCTTTGTGGAAGTTACCTGTGGTGCTTGCTGATGGCTAGGTCGAGGTATGTATGGTTTTTTGTCCGCTCGAGGGCAACGGTGTCTAGATGGAATTTGTATTCGTATCCTGGTAACTGAACCTTTTTTGGAACACCATTATTTTTGTCTTCTCTCTCTCTGTGCTCTACCCCCATGGCCTGTCTCTCTCTGTGCTCTACCTCCATGGCCTGTCTCTCTCTCTGTGCTCTACCCCCATGGCCTGTCTCTCTCTGTGCTCTACCCCCATGGCCTGTCTCTCTCTGTGCTCTACCTCCATGGCCTGTCTCTCTCTGTGCTCTACCCCCCATGGCCTGTCTCTCTCTGTGCTCTACCTCCATGGCCTGTCTCTCTCTGTGCTCTACCCCCATGGCCTGTCTCTCTCTGTGCTCTACCCCCCATGGCCTGTCTCTCTCTGTGCTCTACCCCCATGGCCTGTCTCTCTCTGTGCTCTACCTCCATGGCCTGTCTCTCTCTGTGCTCTACCCCCCATGGCCTGTCTCTCTCTGTGCTCTACCTCCATGGCCTGTCTCTCTCTGTGCTCTACCCCCATGGCCTGTCTCTCTCTGTGCTCTACCCCCCATGGCCTGTCTCTCTCTGTGCTCTACCTCCATGGCCTGTCTCTCTCTGTGCTCTACCCCCATGGCCTGTCTCTCTCTCTGTGCTCTACCCCCATGGCCTGTCTCTCTCTGTGCTCTACCTCCATGGCCTGTCTCTCTCTCTGTGCTCTACCCCCCATGGCCTGTCTCTCTCTGTGCTCTACCCCCATGGCCTGTCACTCTCTCTGTGCTCTACCCCATGGCCTGTCTCTCTCTGTGCTCTACCTCCATGGCCTGTCTCTCTCTCTGTGCTCTACCCCCATGGCCTGTCTCTCTCTGTGCTCTACCCCCATGGCCTGTCTCTCTCTGTGCTCTACCCCCATGGCCTGTCCTCTCTCTGTGCTCTACCCCCCATGGCCTGTCTCTCTCTGTGCTCTACCTCCATGGCCTGTCTCTCTCTCTGTGCTCTACCCCCATGGCCTGTCTCTCTCTGTGCTCTACCCTCCATGGCCTGTCTCTCTCTGTGCTCTACCCCCATGGCCTGTCTCTCTCTGTGCTCTACCTCCATGGCCTGTCTCTCTCTGTGCTCTACCCCCATGGCCTGTCTCTCTCTGTGCTCTACCCCCCATGGCCTGTCTCTCTCTGTGCTCTACCCCCATGGCCTGTCTCTCTCTGTGCTCTACCCCCATGGCCTGTCTCTCTCTGTGCTCTACCCCCATGGCCTGTCTCTCTCTGTGCTCTACCCCCCATGGCCTGTCTCTCTCTGTGCTCTACCTCCATGGCCTGTCTCTCTCTCTGTGCTCTACCCCCATGGCCTGTCTCTCTCTGTGCTCTACCCTCCATGGCCTGTCTCTCTCTGTGCTCTACCCCCATGGCCTGTCTCTCTCTGTGCTCTACCTCCATGGCCTGTCTCTCTCTGTGCTCTACCCCCATGGCCTGTCTCTCTCTGTGCTCTACCCCCCATGGCCTGTCTCTCTCTGTGCTCTACCCCCATGGCCTGTCTCTCTCTGTGCTCTACCCCCATGGCCTGTCTCTCTCTGTGTTCTACCTCCATGGCCTGTCTCTCTCTCTGTGCTCTACCCCCATGGCCTGTCTCTCTCTGTGCTCTACCCCCATGTCCTGTCTCTCTCTGTGCTCTACCCCCATGGCCTGTCTCTCTCTGTGCTCTACCCCCCATGGCCTGTCTCTCTCTGTGCTCTACCCCCATGGCCTGTCTCTCTCTGTGCTCTACCCCCCATGGCCTGTCTCTCTCTGTGCTCTACCCCCATGGCCTGTCTCTCTCTGTGCTCTACCCCCCATGGCCTGTCTCTCTCTGTGCTCTACCCCCATGGCCTGTCTCTCTCTGTGCTCTACCTCCATGGCCTGTCTCTCTCTGTGCTCTACCCCCATGGCCTGTCTCTCTCTGTGCTCTACCCCCATGGCCTGTCTCTCTCTGTGCTCTACCTCCATGGCCTGTCTCTCTCTGTGCTCTACCCCCCATGGCCTGTCTCTCTCTCTGTGCTCTACCCCCATGGCCTGTCTCTCTCTCTGTGCTCTACCCCCATGGCCTGTCTCTCTCTGTGCTCTACCCCCATGGCCTGTCTCTCTCTGTGCTCTACCCCCATGGCCTGTCTCTCTCTGTGCTCTACCTAGCTACTACCCCCATGGCCTGTCTCTCTCTGTGCTCTACCCCCCATGGCCTGTCTCTCTCTGTGCTCCTACCCCCATGGCCTGTCTCTCTCTGTGCTCTACCCCCATGGCCTGTCTGTCTCTGTGCTCTACCCCCATGGCCTGTCTCTCTCTGTGCTCTACCCCATGGCCTGTCTCTCTCTGTGCTCTACCCCCCATGGCCTGTCTCTCTCTGTGCTCTACCCCCATGGCCTGTCTCTCTCTGTGCTCTACCCCATGGCCTGTCTCTCTCTGTGCTCTACCCCCATGGCCTGTCTCTCTCTGTGCTCTACCCCCATGGCCTGTCTCTCTCTGTGCTCTACCCCCATGGCCCTGTCTCTCTCTGTGCTCTACCCCCCATGGCCTGTCACTCTCTGTGCTCTACCCCCCATGGCCTGTCTCTCTCTGTGCTCTACCCCCATGGCCTGTCTCTCTCTGTGCTCTACCTCCATGGCCTGTCTCTCTCTGTGCTCTACCCCCCATGGCCTGTCTCTCTCTGTGCTCTACCCCCCATGGCCTGTCTCTCTCTGTGCTCTACCTCCATGGCCTGTCTCTCCCTGTGCTCTACCTCCATGGCCTGTCTCTCTCTGTGCTCTACCCCCATGGCCTGTCTCTCTCTGTGCTCTACCCCCATGGCCTGTCTCTCTCTGTGCTCTACCCCCATGGCCTGCCTCTCTCTGTGCTCTACCCCCATGGCCTGTCTCTCTCTGTGCTCTACCTCCATGGCCTGTCTTTCTCTGTGCTCTACCCTCGTGGCCTGTCTCTCTCTCTGCTCTGCTCCATGGCCTGTCTCTCTCTGTGCTCTACCCTCGTGGCCTGTCTCTCTCTGCGCTCTACCCCCGTGGCCTGTCTCTCTCTGCTCTGCTCCATGGCCTCTCTCTCTCTCTGTGCTCTGCTCCATGGCCTGTCTCTCTCTGCTCTGCTCCATGGCCTGTCTCTCTCTGCGCTCTACCCCCATGGCCTGTCTCTCTCTGTGTGCTCTGCTCCATGGCCTCTCTCTCTCCCTGTGCTCTGCTCCATGGCCTGTCTCTCTCTGCTCTGCTCCGTGGCCTCTCGCTCTCTCTCTGTGCTCTGCTCCATGGCCTGTCTCTCACTGTGCTCTCCCCCATGGCCTGTCTCTCTCTGCGCTCTACCCCCATAGCCTGTCTCTCCATGTTCTCTGCTCCATGGCCTGTCTCTCTCTGCTGTGCTCCATGGCCTGTCTCTCTCTCTCTCTGTGCTCTGCTCCATAGCCTGTCTCTCTCTGTGCTCTACCCCCATGGCCTGTCTCTCCCTGTGCTTTGCTCTGTGGCCTGTCTCTCTCTGCGCTCTACCCCCATGGCCTGTCTCTCCATGTGCTCTGCTCTATGGCCTGTCTCTCTCTATGTGCTCTGCTCAATGGCCTGTCTCTCTCTCTGTGCTCTGCTCCATAGCCTGTCTCTCTCTGTGCTCTACCCCCGTGGCTTGTCTCTTTCTGCGCTCTGCTCCATGGCCTGTCTCTCTCTGTGCTATACCCCCGTGGACTGTCTCTCTCTGCGCTCTACCCCCGTGGCTTGTCTCTTTCTCTGTGCTCTGCTCCATAGCCTGCCTCTCTCTGCGCTCTACCCCCGTGGCTTGTCTCTTTCTGCGCTCTGCTCCATGGCCTGTCTCTCTGTGTGCTATACCCCCGTGGACTGTCTCTCTCTGCACTCTACCCCCATGGCCTGTCTCTCCCTGTGCTCTGCTCCATGGCCTGTCTCTCTCTCTCTTTGTGCTCTGCTCCATTGTGTGTCTCTCTCTCTCTTTGTGCTCTGCTCCATTGTGTCTCTCTCTCTCTCTCTCTGTGTGCTCTGCTCCGTGGCCTGTGAACTCACATTACAATTAGTTCTCTCATCATCTTCTTTATCTGGGTAGTTGATGATTCAAGATAATGTCCTACTGTGCAGCTTCTTATAACCCTGAGGGACTACATCCTGGTTGGACTGAAGTGCATTTACAATGCTCAGCATTCTTTTTCTCACTCACTATAGAAGGCAAACTGTAAAGATAGCCTATAGGTATTTTTCAGTAAACCAACGCCATTGACCGTTTTGTTGCAAAATAATCTATTTAAGGCATGTAGTTCAGCCCTGATCACAATCCAACGCCTCCGTGTTCTGACTAATACTCGCCCACCACACAAACTGCTGCTTGTATGAACTAAATGGATTATTCTTTAACAAAACCTTCAATAGCCTCACTGAAATAGAGGCTGTCACCATTTACAACAAGGTAGGACAATTATAGATGGATGAAATCGGGGTTGATTTAACAGCTCATTAAAATACTGTGGGTAGGAAACCACTGCTTTTTCAATGGTGACGTGTTGGGCTGGTAGAGAGGTCTGTTTTTAGTACACTGGGCTATGATTACTGTAGTTTGAGGTATGGCAGCAGCTGAAAATGTGTGTATTTGTATAGTGTGGAGATTAGAACATAGTTCAGTGGAATGGGATGTGATGCTGACCAGACCAGATAACGTGTCAGCTGTTCGGGAGAGCGGCCATATTCAGCCTATCTCCCCTAAATGTTTACCCAGACTGGGGACAGGGAAAAGGGAAAGGGGGATACCTAGTCAGTTGTATAACTGAATGTGTTTTCTGCATTGAACCCAACCCCTCTGTATCAGAGAGGGGTTCCTTAATCCACATCCATGTCCTCGTTGCCCGGGGAACAGTTGTTGTTGTTGTGGGTTAACTGCCTTGCTCAAGGGATTTTTTCCACCTTGCCGGCTCTGGGATTCAAACCAGTGTCTAGTGCAGGTGTTCAAATTCATTCCACGGAGGGTCTCGTGTCCTAGACAACCAGGTGAGGGGCGTTCCTTACTGAGACCTAGACAACCAGGTGAGGAGAGTTCCTTACTGAGACCTAGACAACCAGGTGAGGGGAGTTCCTTACTGAGACCTAGACAACCAGGTGAGGGGAGTTCCTTACTGAGACCTAGACAACCAGGTGAGGGGAGTTCCTTACTGAGACCTAGACAACCAGGTGAGGAGAGTTCCTTACTAAGACCTAGACAACCAGGTGAGGGGAGTTCCTTACTGAGACCTAGACAACCAGGTGAGGAGAGTTCCTTACTGAGACCTAGACAACCAGGTGAGGGGAGTTCCTTACTGAGACCTAGACAACCAGGTGAGGGGAGTTCCTTACTGAGACCTAGACAACCAGGTGAGGGGTTCCTTACTGAGACCTAGACAACCAGGTGAGGGGAGTTCCTTACTGAGACCTAGACAACCAGGCGAGGGGAGTTCCTTACTGAGACCTAGACAACCAGGTGAGGGGAGTTCCTTACTGAGACCTAGACAACCAGGTGAGGGGAGTTCCTTACTGAGACCTAGACAACCAGGTGAGGGGAGTTCCTTTTCTAATTAGTGACCTTAATTCATCAATCAAGTACAAGGGAGGAGCGAAAACCCACAGAAACTCTGCCCTCTGTGGAATGAGTTTGACACCTGTGGACTACTGTAGGTAATACGTATCCTACTGACTAAAGGGCCAGGTTAGACCACTGACTAAAGGGCCAGGTTAGACCACTGACTAAAGGGCCAGGTTAGACCACCTTAGTGGCAGCCTGTGTATCCTTTATTTAAAAATAATAATCATGTTTAACCCCTCCACCCTCTTCGGAGTACAAATAGCTTCGTTTTTTTTTACAGTTTTTTTGCTATATATACACATTTAACATACATGGTACTTTTATATAAAGTAGTCCTATCCTTTTAGTTGGGAGGCGTGTAGTGCTGTGCTGCAAGCCAAAGATAAAGGGCCAGTTCACCCAAATGACAACGCTAGTTAATATAGTTTGTTCCTACTTGAAAGTAGTCTTTAAGGCTGGAGAGACTGTTTGTTTACATGCACACTAATAATTCCATATCAAACTGATTTATGACAGTAGACAGATTATACAATAGTCATGTAACCACCTTACACGGAACCCAAACCGGCTGCGCGCATGCGCCATCGTGTGCTATCGTGCATAAATGTATTTGGTCCCCCTACATCAAACGCGATCACGACACGCTGGTTAAATTATCAAAACAAACTCTGAACCAATGACATTAATTTGGGGACAGGTCGAAAAGCATTAAACATTTATGGCAATTTAGCTAGCTAGCTTGTACTTGCTATCTAATTTCTCCTATTTAGCTAGTTAGCTTACACTTGCTATCTAATTTGTCCTATTTAGCTAGCTTGCTGTTGCTAGTTAATTTGTCCTGGGATATAAACATTAGGTTGTTTTTTTACCTGAAATGCACAAGGTCCTCTACTCCGACAATTAATCCACACATAAAACGGTCAACCGTTTCTAGTCATCTCTCCTCCTTCCAGGCTTTTTCATCTTTTAACTTATGGTTATCGCATCTAAACTTTCATAGTATTACTACGACCACCGGCAAAACAGTTCGTCTTTCAATCACCCACGTGGGTATAACCAATGAGGAGATGGCACGTGGATACCTGCTTCTATAAACCAATGAGGAGATGGGAGAGGCAGGACTTGCAGCGCGATCTGCGTCAGAAATAGAACTGAATCCTAAATTCCTAAATATATTTTGCGACGCTCGCGCACACGACGTGTCCGGTCTGGTCAGCATGTTACTCTGCTTGTCTTAATCTGTGTAAGGTCAAAATAAAAGTAAGCATATGCCGATTTTAAAACACCTGGTTTTCTGAGCAATCTTTCGATTTATTAGGACAAACACGCGGTTTCCTCTCATTCCTTTAGTTGTTTTGGGTCATTAATGCAGAAGTTACAGTAGCCGTTCAAGAGTTTGGGAGGCTCAAGCTGTAAAAAGATGATTCTGAGATAATTGGCTTTAAAGTTAATTGGTGTCATTAATTTGTGTCTTGTATTCTTAACAACATGAATTGGGGGATTTCTTTACCTTTATTTAACTAGGCAAGTCAGTTAAGAACAAATTCTTATTTACAATGACGGACTAGGAACATTGGGTTAACTGCCTTGTTCAGGGGCAGAATGACAGATTTTACCTTGTCAGCTCGGGGATTCAATCCAGCAACCTTTCGGTTACTGGCCCAACGCTCTAACCACTAGGCTACCTGCCACCCCTTTATAGGTAGAGTACATTGAACAGAACAAAGCCATGTCAATCACTCCATTTTGACCAGAATGCAGATAGAACCCTATAGAACCAAGCTCTGGAGTTGGTGTTGGTGAACACTTTGGAACTATGGATTACAGTCTCCTGGTCCCTTGACTGCTTTCAGAGTAAGGAACCATCTAAGTTTGGTAAACAACCATCTAATGTTGCAATTTGGGTGCACTATCCCTTTAACATGAAAAGATATATTGATTCATTATGAAGAAATGACTAGAGGGCTAGTGTATCTGCTTCTGTGGGAATTTCACACATATATTACGGAGAAATAAATCCTTTAACACATTTCCAAACCACAAAAACATCATGCCGCCCAACAGGCTTAGACGTGTTGAATTTATTTCTCCTTCTCACTCTTTAATAAAAGCGGGATTTAGGCGCGGCTGAGGAAAAGAGCATCACGTGATCCTTGCTAGGGATTTCCAAACAGCAGCGAGAGAAGGATTGACTGCTAACTCCCCGCTGCCTAAGACCAGACTCTCCGCAGCTCTCCCTCCATTACAAGATCTCACTGCCAAAATACTGTATTTAATTTGAAGTATGCAGCCGACTTCTCAATGATATTCTAAGCTCCTATATTCTGATCCCCCCCACTGCTGTATTTAAAGAATAGGTTCTTTAAGGAGAATCAGTTTGAATTAGACAGTTGTCTTTTAACTGGATATGTTTCATCAGTGTTGCGTTCATTTGTCATCAGTTGTAATGTTGTCGTTTTGGGGTTGAAGAGCAGGGATGGGCAACGTTGATGGGGGTGGGAACTCATCATGAGGGACAGCAGTGGCTCCTGGGTCTGCGTACCATCCTCCATGCACCTTGTGTATTCTACTATTTTAACTCTCAACAGAGGGTGGTGGTGGTGGGTTGAAGAGGGTGGTGGTGGTGGGTTGAAGATGTTGACACACATACCTTTTCTGTCTCCTCTCCTCTTTCTGTCTCCTCTCCTCTTTCTGTCTCCTCTCCTCTTTCTGTCTCCTCTCCTCTTTCTGTCTCCTCTCCTCTTTCTGTCTCCTCTCCTCTTTCTGTCTCCTCTCCATGATGATGAACCTGCTGTATCTTACCAGGCTCCAGGCTACTCTACTTTGGTCAGCTAAGTCAATCATTCAATCCGTCCATATCTTTTTTTGTTCACGGTACATACTCTTACTTTGGTGTCTTATAGAGGATGAGTTAGACAGTACAATGAACAATAAACACAGTAAGGTAGAAGTATAGAAGCAGAAGTTAAGGGAAGCCACATGGAGTGGGTGATCTGGGATAAGGGGGAGGGATGTGAAACTACCCGAACTGTAGTGTGTGTGTGTGTGTGTGTGTGTGTGTGTGTGTGTGTGTGTGTGTGTGCGCGCGCGCACGCTTGGCATTTGTTTTTTCTGAGTCTGTGGAGGAGGTAATCTAAGTTGAGCATTAATAGAACATTTGCAGTGAAACCTGAAAGGAGCTGGATAAATCAAAAGGTAGTTCTGAATGTCAGCGTGGCTGTGAGGGAGTGGTGCGCTTTCTGCCCACTCACATATCCTCTAATCACATCAGTCCAGGGAGCTACGACCACAATCTGGTCCGGCCTGCCGCCCAGACGGCTCCCTATTTAGTGCAGCACACTGGTCAAAAGTAGTGCACTATATAGGGACTAGTGTTCCATTTGGGAAGCATCCCTGATCTCTGTAGTGTAGGCCATTCTCTACAGGGGTTAGAGGTCGTACATCAGGTTCGGCTGCTAGATTCATAAGGGTTATAGGCTACTGATGGTACATACCTAGGGCCGGGAATATTTATTGACGACATGACCAGGATTTGACCAGCCATGACCTCATACAGTGAGGGGAAAAAAGTATTTGATCCTCTGCTGATTTTGTACGTTTGCCCACTGACAAAGAAATGATCAGTCTATAATTTTAATGGTAGGTTTATTTGAACAGTGAGAGACAGAATAACAACAAATAAATCCAGGAAAACACATGTCAAAAATGTTATGAATTGATTTGCATTTTAATGAGGGAAATAAGTATTTGACTCCCTCTCAATCAGAAAGATTTCTGGCTCCCAGGTGTCTTTTATACAGGTAACGAGCTGAGATTAGGAGCACACTCTTAAAGGGAGTGCTCCTCATCTCAGCTTGTTACCTGTATATAAGACACCTGTCCACAGAAGCAATCAATCAGATTCCAAACTCTCCACCATGGCCAAGACCAAAGAGCTCTCCAAGGATGTCAGGGACAAGATTGTAGACCTACACAAGGCTGGAATGGGCTACAAGACCATCGCCAAGCAGCTTGGTGAGAAGGTGACAACAGTTGGTGCGATTATTCGCAAATGGAAGAAACACAAAAGAACTGTCAATCTCCCTCGGCCTGGGGCTCCATGCAAGATCTCACCTCGTGGAGATGCAATGATCATGAGAACGGTGAGGAATCAACCCAGAACTACATGAGAGGATCTTGTCAATGATCTCAAGGCAGCTGGGACCATAGTCACCAAGAAAACAATTGGTAACACACTACGCCGTGAAGGACTGAAATCCTGCAGCGCCCGCAAGGTCCCCCTGCTCAAGAAAGCACATATACATGCCCGTCTGAAGTTTGCCAATGAACATCTGAATGATTCAGAGGACAACTGGGTGAAAGTGTTGTGGTCAGATGAGACCAAAATGAAGCTCTTTGGCATCAACTCAACTCGCCGTGTTTGGAGGAGGAGGAATGCTGCCTATGACCCCAAGAACACCATCCCCACCGTCAAACATGGAGGTGGAAACATTATGCTTTGTTATTCTGTCTCTCACTGTTCAAATAAACCTACCATTAAAATTATAGACTGATCATTTCTTTGTCAGTGGGCAAACGTACAAAATCAGCAGGGGATCAAATACTTTTTTCCCTCACTGTAGCTAGGTTCAGAGTTCTGTTTAGTCAGGCCATGTGATCTGGAAGAACTGGCCCTAACATGGCTTGGCCTTGTTTACTGATGTCTCTCTGGTATACAAGTGCTGAAACCCCTGTTCAGCTAATGTTAGGATTTGTTATGACTGATAGTGACTTCCTGAGTAAGCCTATGTTGTGATTTGTTATGACGGATAGTGACTTCCTGAGTAGGCCTATGTTGTGATATCATTGTGAACATCCTATTCAATCTTGGTGTAGACTGGGGTGTATTCATTAGACAAAGACCGTAGCAAAACGTTTTGCAATGAAAGCAATGGTTTCTATTAGACAACTTAAGGTGGGTCCCTCCCGTTTCATTCCGTCTGGTTCAGTTTTTTGTTCTTAGTGAATACACCCCTGGTATGCATGCTACAATGTCATGTCATGGAGTCCGGAACTCCAGCTAACAAATGTTCAAATGAGCAGCAGTAGCAGAAAAGATAATATCACTGTGTCTCTTCATGCCGGTGTTCTGATCAATGAATCATCAACCACCAGTCTGTGTCTGTCTCTGTGTCTGTCTCTGTGTCTGTCTCTGTGTCTGTCTCTGTGTCTGTCTCTGTGTCTGTCTCTGTGTCTGTCTCTGTGTCTGTCTCTGTGTCTGTGTCTCTTCATGCTGGTGTTCTGATCAATAAATCATCAACCACCAGACTGTCTCTGTCTCTGTGTCTGTGTCTGTCTCTGTCTCGGCCTCTGTTTGTCTGTCTGTCTATCTCCTGTCTGTATGTCTCTCTGTCCCTGTCTCTGTCTGTCTACTTGGGCCATTTTCTTCCCTAAGGGAATGATAAAACCAGTACAATAAGGACTGATCAACATGGAACCTCCGTGGACATTTTGTCATAGTCTGTTCAATTAGCTGAATAAGGACTGTACTGTTTTCCATTGCTGTTCAATTGGAATCGCCTATTGGGTAGTTGGTCATTCAGTCAAATCAATCAAATGTATTTATAAAGCCTTTTATAAAGGCCGTTAAATCAGAGGTTGTCACAAGGTGCCCCATAAAGTAAACAATCAATCCATTTACGCTAACTATTTTACAGCAATTGTGATTCAAACCAAAAATATTTCAAGGATTGGAGGATCTTCGCCTCAATATCCAACGACAATGTCCGCAAGATGTCCATGTTTCATGTACAATGCCACGAAAAATTGCATTCTCGCCTTGATAAGGGTCTTATTCACTGGACACCAAACACAAAATGGACCGGAACAGGAAGGGACTGCCAGAACTTGTCGAATAATAAACACTTGTTTTAGTTTTATAGTTACAAAATGTTTTGCAATGTTTTAGTACGGTATGCGCTAATGAATACATTCCTAATTGGCAAGTTATTCATTCAACTGTACCAGTACCACTGTACCCATCAAGTCATTTCCCGTCCCTATGTAACCCAACAGGAGATGTTATGTTTCCTGCCCGCACAACACTTCCCTACTTCACTCTGGGCTAATGAGGCCATTTGTCTTCTGATGACTAAGAGAATGTGCTTCTCACTGCATTACCTGTTAGGTTCCCCGTACCCACCAATGGAAGACGTTGTCATTAATATTCTTCAAGGCATCAACGTTTTCTTTTAAATCCTTGGCTCGGTTTGGTGTGTGGGGAGATAAGGGTGTGTGTGTGTGTGTGTGTGTGTGTGTATGTGTGTGTGTATGTGTGTGTGTGTGTGTGTGTGTGTTCCTCGCTGTGATGAATGCAACCGTCTACGCCTGACAGAATGTTGGTGGGGCGCTGCAGCGATGCGTCTCTCCAACAGCACCCTGGACAACGGACAAGATAAATATTTTGCATCCCTGCCTTTGACAAAGTGGGCACTGCATATCATAGGGCGGCATCAGCGCTAACCTAAAAAGCCCATATGCCACAAGGCGAGAGAAATTGTCATTGTTTTTGTGAGGTGTTCTGTGTTGTTGGATGTGCGTCTTGGTTAATTTAGCTGAGAAAATGCCGCCTTCGTCAATCTACCGACCCAGGCTGCTGCCTAATCCTGCCCACTGGGCGGGCCGGCCCTGACACTACCACACACACACACACACACACACACACACACACACACATATTACTACACACTACCACACACACTGCTACACACTACAACACACACTACTAGACACTACTAGACACTACAACACACTACTAGACACTACAACACACTACTAGACACTACAACACACTACTAGACACTACTAGACACTACAACACACTACTAGACACTACTAGACACTACAACACACTACTAGACACTGCAACACACTACAACACACTGCTACACACTGCAAGACACTACTAGACACTACAACTAGACACTACAACACACTACAACACACTACTAGACACTACAACACACTACTAGACACTACAACACACTACTAGACACTACAACACACTACTAGACACTACAACACACTACTAGACACTTCAACACACTACTAGACACTACAACACACTACTAGACACTACAACACACTACTAGACACTACAACACACTACTAGACACTACAACACACTACTAGACACTACAACACACTACTAGACACTACAACACACTACTAGACACTACAACACACTACTAGACACTACAACACACTACTACACACTACACACACTACTAGACACAACTAGACACTACTAGACACTACAACACACTACAACACACTACTAGACACTACAACACACTACTAGACACTTCAACACACTACTAGACACTACTAGACACTACAACACACTACTAGACACTTCAACACACTACTAGACACTACTAGACACTACAACACACTACTAGACACTTCAACACACTACTAGAATCTACAACACACTACTAGACACTACAACACACTACTAGACACTACAACACACTACAACACACTACTAGACACTACAACACACTGCTAGACACTATAACACACTACAAACACACTAAAACACCACACACACTACAGACACTAACACACTACTAGACACTACAACACACTACTAGACACTACAACACACTACTAGACACTACAACACACTACTAGACACTACAACACACTACAACACACTACTAGACATTACAACACACTACTAGACATTACAACACACTACTAGACACTACAACACACTACTAGACACTACAACACACTACTAGACACTACAACACACTGCTAGACACTATAACACACTACAACACACTACTAGACACTACAACACACTACTAGACACTACAACACACTACTAGACACTACAACACACTACTAGACACTACAACACACTACTAGACACTACAACACACTACAACACACTACTAGACATTACAACACACTACTAGACACTACAACACACTACTAGACACTACAACACACTACTAGACACTACAACACACTACTAGACACTATAACACACTACTAGACACTACTAGACACTACAACACACTACTATACACTACTACACACTACTATACACTACTACACACTGCTACACACTGCTACACACTGCTACACACTGCTACACACTGCTACACACTGCTACACACTACTATACACTACTATACACTACAACACACTACTATACACTACTATACACTACTATACACTACTACACACTACTAGACACTACAACACACTACTATACACTACTAGACACTACAACACACTACAACACACTACAACACACTACTAGACACTACAACACACTACAACACACTACTAGACACTACAACACACTACTAGACACATCAACACACTACAACACACTACAACACACTACTAGACACTACTAGACACTACAACACACTACTAGACACTTCAACACACTACTAGACACTACAACACACTACTAGACACTACAACACACTACAACACACTACTAGACACTACTAGACACTTCAACACACTACTAGACACTACAACACACTGCTAGACACTATAACACACTACAACACACTACTAGACACTATAACACACTACAACACACTACAACACACTACTAGACACTACAACACACTACTAGATACTACAACACACTACTAGACACTACAACACACTACTAGACACTACAACACACTACAACACACTAAAACACACTACAACACACTAAAACACACTACTAGACACTTCAACACACTTCAACACACTACTAGACACTTCAACACACTACTAGACACTACAACACACTACTAGACACTACAACACACTACTAGACACTACAACACACTACTAGACACTTCAACACACTACTAGACACTTCAACACACTACTAGACACTACAACACACTACAACACACTACTAGACACTACAACACACTACTAGACACTACAACACACTACTAGACACTACAACACACTGCTAGACACTACAACACACTACTACACACTACAACACACTACTAGACACAACTAGACACTACTAGACACTACAACACACTACAACACACTACTAGACACTACAACACACTACTAGACACTACAACACACTACTAGACACTACAACACACTACAACACACTACTAGACACTACTAGACACTACTAGACACTACTAGACACTACAACACACTACTAGATACTACAACACACTACTAGACACTACTAGACACTACTAGACACTACAACACACTACAACACACTACTAGACACTACTAGACACTACTAGACACTACAACACACTACTAGACACTACAACACACTACTAGACACTACTAGACACTACAACACACTACTAGACACTACAACACACTACTAGACACTACAACACACTACTAGACACTACAACACACTACAACACACTACTAGACACAACAACACACTACTAGACATTACAACACACTACTAGACACTACAACACACTACTAGACACTACAACACACTACTAGACACTATAACACACTACTAGACACTACTAGACACTACAACACACTACTAGACACTGCAACACACTACTAGACACTGCAACACACTGCTACACACTGCTACACACTGCTACACACTGCTACACACTGCTACACACTGCTACACACTGCTAGACACTACTAGACACTACAACACACTACTAGACACTACTAGACACTACTAGACACTTCAACACACTACTAGACACTACAACACACTACTAGACACATCAACACACTACAACACACTACAACACACTACTAGACACTACTAGACACTACAACACACTACTAGACACTTCAACACACTACTAGACACTACAACACACTACTAGACACTACAACACACTACAACACACTACTAGACACTACTAGACACTTCAACACACTACTAGACACTACAACACACTGCTAGACACTATAACACACTACAACACACTACTAGACACTATAACACACTACAACACACTACAACACACTACTAGACACTACTAGACACTACAACACACTACTAGACACTTCAACACACTACTAGACACTAGAACACACTACTAGACACTACAACACACTACAACACACTACTAGACACTACTAGACACTTCAACACACTACTAGACACTACAACACACTGCTAGACACTATAACACACTACAACACACTACTAGACACTATAACACACTACAACACACTACAACACACTACTAGACACTACAACACACTACTAGATACTACAACACACTACTAGACACTACAACACACTACTAGACACTACAACACACTACAACACACTAAAACACACTACAACACACTAAAACACACTACTAGACACTAAAACACACTACAACACACTACTAGACACTACAACACACTGCTAGACACTACAACACACTACTACACACTACAACACACTACTAGACACAACTAGACACTACTAGACACTACAACACACTACAACACACTACTAGACACTACAACACACTACTAGACACTACAACACACTACTAGACACTACAACACACTACAACACACTACTAGACACTACTAGACACTACTAGACACTACTAGACACTACAACACACTACTAGACAATACAACACACTATAACACACTACTAGACACTACTAGACACTACAACACACTACTAGACACTACTAGACACTACAACACACTACTAGACACTACTAGACACTACAACACACTACTAGACACTACTAGACACTACAACACACTATTAGACACTACAACACACTACAAGACACTACTAGACACTTCAACACACTACAACACACTTCTAGACACTACAACACACTACAACACACTACTAGACACTACAACACACTACTAGACACTATAACACACTACTAGACACTACTAGACACTTCAACACACTACTAGACACTTCAACACACTACTAGACACTACAACACACTACTAGACACTACTAGACACTACAACACACTACTAGACACTTCAACACACTACAACACACTACAACACACTACTACACACTACTAGACACTACAACACACTACTAGACACTACAACACACTACTAGACACTACAACACACTACAACACACTACTAGACACTACTAGACACTACAACACACTACTAGACACTACAACACACTACTAGACACTACAACACACTACTAGACACTACAACACACTACTAGACACTACAACACACTACTAGACACTACAACACACTACAACACATTACTAGACACTACAACACACTACTAGACACTACTAGACACTACAACACACTACAACACACTACTAGACACTACAACACACTACTAGACACTACAACACACTACAACACACTACTAGACACTTCAACACACTACTAGACACTTCAACACACTACAACACACTACTAGACACTACAACACACTACTAGACACTACAACACACTACTAGACACTACAACACACTACTAGACACTACAACACACTACTAGACACTACAACACACTACAACACACTACAACACACTACTAGACACTTCAACACACTACAACACACTACTAGACACTACAACACACTACTAGACTCTACTAGACACTACTAGACACTACTAGACACTACAACACACTACTAGACACTACTAGACACTACTAGACACTACTAGACACTTCAACACACTACTAGACACTACAACACACTACTAGACACTACAACACACTACAACACACTACTAGACACTACAACACACTACTAGACACTACAACACACTACAACACACTACTAGACACTACAACACACTACTAGACACTACAACACACTACTAGACACTTCAACACACTACTAGACACTTCAACACACTACAACACACTACTAGACACTACAACACACTACTAGACACTACAACACACTACAACACACTACAACACACTACTAGACACTTCAACACACTACAACACACTACTAGACACTACAACACACTACTAGACACTACAACACACTACAACACACTACTAGACACTACAACACACTACAACACACTACAACACACTACAACACACTACTAGACACTACTAGAACCTATTAGACACTACAACACACTACTAGACACTACTAGACACTACTAGACACTACAACACACTACTAGACACTTCAACACACTACTAGACACTACAACACACTACTAGACACTACAACACACTACTAGACACTACTAGACACTACAACACACTACTAGACACTACAACACACTACTAGACACTACAACACACTACTAGACACTATAACACACTACTAGACACTACTAGACACTACAACACACTACTAGACACTGCAACACACTACTAGACACTGCAACACACTGCTACACACTGCTACACACTGCTACACACTGCTAGACACTGCTAGACACTACTAGACACTACAACACACTACTAGACACTACTAGACACTACTAGACACTTCAACACACTACTAGACACTACAACACACTACTAGACACTACAACACACTACAACACACTACAACACACTACTAGACACTACAACACACTACTAGACACTACAACACACTACTAGACACTACAACACACTACAACACACTACAACACACTACTAGACACTTCAACACACTACAACACACTACTAGACACTACAACACACTACTAGACTCTACTAGACACTACTAGACACTACTAGACACTACAACACACTACTAGACACTACTAGACACTACTAGACACTACTAGACACTTCAACACACTACTAGACACTACAACACACTACTAGACACTACAACACACTACAACACACTACTAGACACTACAACACACTACTAGACACTACAACACACTACTAGACACTACAACACACTACTAGACACTACAACACACTACTAGACACTTCAACACACTACTAGACACTTCAACACACTACAACACACTACTAGACACTACAACACACTACTAGACACTACAACACACTACAACACACTACAACACACTACTAGACACTTCAACACACTACAACACACTACTAGACACTACAACACACTACTAGACACTACAACACACTACAACACACTACAACACACTACTAGACACTACAACACACTACAACACACTACAACACACTACAACACACTACTAGACACTACTAGACACTACTAGACACTACAACACACTACTAGACACTACTAGACACTACTAGACACTACAACACACTACTAGACACTTCAACACACTACTAGACACTACAACACACTACTAGACACTACAACACACTACTAGACACTACTAGACACTACAACACACTACTAGACACTACAACACACTACTAGACACTACAACACACTACTAGACACTATAACACACTACTAGACACTACTAGACACTACAACACACTACTAGACACTGCAACACACTACTAGACACTGCAACACACTGCTACACACTGCTACACACTGCTACACACTGCTACACACTGCTACACACTGCTACACACTGCTAGACACTACTAGACACTACAACACACTACTAGACACTACTAGACACTACTAGACACTTCAACACACTACTAGACACTACAACACACTACTAGACACTACAACACACTACAACACACTACAACACACTACTAGACACTACAACACACTACAACACACTACTAGACACATCAACACACTACAACACACTACAACACACTACTAGACACTACAACACACTACTAGACACTTCAACACACTACTAGACACTTCAACACACTACTAGACACTACAACACACTACTAGACACTACAACACACTACAACACACTACTAGACACTACTAGACACTTCAACACACTACTAGACACTACAACACACTGCTAGACACTATAACACACTACAACACACTACTAGACACTATAACACACTACAACACACTACAACACACTACTAGACACTACAACACACTACTAGATACTACAACACACTACTAGACACTACAACACACTACTAGACACTACAACACACTACAACACACTAAAACACACTACAACACACTAAAACACACTACTAGACACTAAAACACACTACTAGACACTTCAACACACTTCAACACACTACTAGACACTTCAACACACTACTAGACACTACAACACACTACTAGACACTACAACACACTACTAGACACTACACCACACTACTAGACACTTCAACACACTACTAGACACTACAACACACTACAACACACTACTAGACACTACAACACACTACTAGACACTACAACACACTACTAGACACTACAACACACTACTAGACACTACAACACACTGCTAGACACTACAACACACTACTACACACTACAACACACTACTAGACACAACTAGACACTACTAGACACTACAACACACTACAACACACTACTAGACACTACAACACACTACTAGACACTACAACACACTACTAGACACTACAACACACTACAACACACTACTAGACACTACTAGACACTACTAGACACTACTAGACACTACAACACACTACTAGACACTACAACACACTATAACACACTACTAGACACTACTAGACACTACAACACACTACTAGACACTACTAGACACTACAACACACTACTAGACACTACTAGACACTACAACACACTACTAGACACTACTAGACACTACAACACACTATTAGACACTACAACACACTACAAGACACTACTAGACACTTCAACACACTACAACACACTTCTAGACACTACAACACACTACAACACACTACTAGACACTACAACACACTACTAGACACTATAACACACTACTAGACACTACTAGACACTTCAACACACTACTAGACACTTCAACACACTACTAGACACTACAACACACTACTAGACACTACTAGACACTACAACACACTACTAGACACTTCAACACACTACAACACACTACAACACACTACAACACACTACTAGACACTACAACACACTACTAGACACTACAACACACTACTAGACACTACAACACACTACAACACACTACTAGACACTACTAGACACTACAACACACTACTAGACACTACAACACACTACTAGACACTACAACACACTACTAGACACTACAACACACTACAACACACTACTAGACACTACAACACACTACAACACATTACTAGACACTACAACACACTACTAGACACTACTAGACACTACAACACACTACAACACACTACTAGACACTACAACACACTACTAGACACTACAACACACTACAACACACTACTAGACACTTCAACACACTACTAGACACTTCAACACACTACAACACACTACTAGACACTACAACACACTACTAGACACTACAACACACTACAACACACTACTAGACACTACAACACACTACTAGACACTACAACACACTACTAGACACTACAACACACTACTAGACACTACAACACACTACAACACACTACAACACACTACTAGACACTTCAACACACTACAACACACTACTAGACACTACAACACACTACTAGACTCTACTAGACACTACTAGACACTACTAGACACTACAACACACTACTAGACACTACTAGACACTACTAGACACTACTAGACACTTCAACACACTACTAGACACTACAACACACTACTAGACACTACAACACACTACTAGACACTACAACACACTACTAGACACTACAACACACTACAACACACTACTAGACACTACAACACACTACTAGACACTACAACACACTACAACACACTACTAGACACTTCAACACACTACTAGACACTTCAACACACTACAACACACTACTAGACACTACAACACACTACTAGACACTACAACACACTACAACACACTACAACACACTACTAGACACTTCAACACACTACAACACACTACTAGACACTACAACACACTACTAGACACTACAACACACTACAACACACTACAACACACTACAACACACTACAACACACTACAACACACTACAACACACTACAACACACTACTAGACACTACTAGACACTACTAGACACTACAACACACTACTAGACACTACTAGACACTACTAGACACTACAACACACTACTAGACACTTCAACACACTACTAGACACTACAACACACTACTAGACACTACAACACACTACTAGACACTACTAGACACTACAACACACTACTAGACACTACAACACACTGCTAGACACTACAACACACTACTAGACTCTACAACACACTACTAGACTCTACAACACACTACTAGACACTTCTAGACACTACAACACACTACTAGACACTTCAACACACTACAACACACTACTAGACACTACAACACACTACTAGACACTACAACACACTGCTAGACACTACACCACACTACTACTACACACTACCCACACTACCCACACTACTACTACACACTACTACACGCTACTATCACACACTACTACTACACACTACCTGACACACTACTACACTACACTACTACACCACACTACCACCCACACTACTACTACTACACACTACCACACTACCACACACACTACTACACTACACTACTGCTACACTACCACACTACCACACACACTACTACACTACTGCTACACCACATTACTACACCACACTACCACACACACTACTACACTACACTACTGCTACACTACACTACACTACTACACCACACTACCACCCACACTACTACTACTACACACTACCACACTACCACACACACTACTACACTACACTACTGCTACACTACACTACTACCACAGTACCACACTACCACACACACTACTACACTACTGCTACACCACATTACTACACCACACTACCACACACACTACTACTACCACACTACCACACTACCATACACACTACTACACTACACTACTGCTACACTACACTACTACACCACACTACCACACTACCACCCACACTACTACTACCACACACTACTACTACACACTACCACACTACCACCCACACTACTACTACCACACGCTACTACTACACACTACCACACTACCACACACACTACTACACTACTGCTACACTACACTACTACACCACACTACCACACTACTACACACTACTACCACACACTCCTTTACAGGAGGAAGGAGTGATATAGGTTCAACACAGTGGAACGATGTTGACAACCTCCCCCAGACACAATAGAGAATTATCTCCACCTGGAGCTTCTCATGTGTTGTGTGGCCCTCCTCCAGGTGTCTTAACATGGGTGGGTGGGCTCTGATGGGATGCTCATTTTGGAGCTGTCATTTCCCATTTGTGATTATTTTAGCTCTCGCTAACTGACAGAAATCACCTTGATTTTTTTGTCTCGTGGCTCTTTCGTCTACTCTTGTATGGGTTTGTCTCATGACACGTTGACGTCAATGTCCAATGTCCGTTCTGTTGTCAACTGAAGTGTATTGGAACCGTAGACAGCCTGTAAAGGTTTGGTTGACGGTGGAATGTGTGTATAGAATATCTTCGTGGCTAGTAAAAGGGAGGTCATTGTAATCCTCAACATCTAGAGTTTAGATGATGACTTATTTTTTCCCAACATCACGTTTTTTATAATTTGCATAAAGCGATAGGCTATCTCTTCTGATGTCATACTGTCCTTCGGTCCAGGGTGATGAAACGCACATCATTTGGTGGGGTGCAGGGCAGAGAAAGGTCGCTATGAAAGAGATCGCTCTCTCTCTCTCTCCGTCTGTCCTTCAGTCCAGGGTGATCAAACACACATCATTTGGTGGGGTGCAGGGCAGAAAAAGGTCGTCTGAAAGAGATCGAGCCCCCACACTCATAACCACCATGTACCTTTATTAATAAACACAATGTTTCCATCTTCCTCAGGTCATATTGTCCTTCCTCAGCTCTGTGTTGAATAGTAGGATAACTCTCTCTCTGTCTGTCCTTCCTCAGCTCTGTGTTGAATAGTAGGTAGAGTAA
>NC_042987.1:35242111-35253179 GCF_901001165.1 Salmo trutta | reverse complement strand
AGAGCGAGTGAGAGCGAGAGAGCGAGGAGAACGAGAAGAGCGAGAGAAGAACGTGAGGAGAACGAGAGAGCGAGATCGAGAACGATTGAGAGCTGATGAGATACGATGCAGAACGAGGTGAGAGCGAGAGAGCGACGGCCTTTTCGGAGAACGAGAGTTAGCCGTGTCTGTACACACCAGGGCCCCTCAGCTCCAACTTTACAACTTTGGAGAGAAAAAACAACAACCTCATCATCTGTTGTAACCAGAAAGCCAAACTGAAAGCCTCTGAGTGGTTGATTGTATTAGACTAACTGCACTGCCAGTCCCATGGTTGTTGTGGTAATGGCCCAGGGAAATGGAATGGCTCTGTGTTGGGGTAATGGCCCAGGGAAATGGAATGGCTCTGTCCTCTGTGTTGGGGTAATGGTCCAGGGAAATGGAATGGCTCTGGCCTCTGTGTTGGGTAATGGCCCAGGGAATGGAATGGCTCTGTGTTGGGGTAATGGTCCAGGGAAATGGAATGGCTCTGACCTCTGTGTTGGGGTAATGGTCCAGGGAAATGGAATGGCTCTGTCCTCTGTGTTGGGGTAATGGTCCAGGGAAATGGAATGGCTCTGACCTCTGTGTTGGGGTAATGGTCCAGGGAAATGGAATGGCTCTGTCCTCTGTGTTGGGGTAATGGTCCAGGGAAATGGAATGGCTCTGACCTCTGTGTTGGGGTAATGGTCCAGGGAAATGGAATGGCTCTGACCTCTGTGTTGGGGTAATGGTCCAGGGAAATGGAATGGCTCTGTCCTCTGTGTTGGGGTAATGGTCCAGGAAATGGAATGGCTCTGTCCTCTGTGTTGGGGTAATGGTCCAGGGAAATGGAATGGCTCTGTCCTCTGTGTTGGGGTAATGGTCCAGGGAAATGGAATGGCTCTGTCCTCTGTGTTGGGGTAATGGTCCAGGGAAATGGAATGGCTCTGTCCTCTGTGTTGGGGTAATGGTCCAGGGAAATGGAATGGAATGGCTCTGTCCTCTGTGTTGGGGTAATGGTCCAGGGAAATGGAATGGCTCTGTGTTGGGGTAATGGCCCAGAGAAATGGAATGGCTCTGTGTTGGGGTAATGGTCCAGGGAAATGGAATGGCTCTGTCCTCTGTGTTGGGGTAATGGCCCAGGGAAATGGAATGGCTCTGTGTTGGTGTAATGGTCCAGGGAAATGGAATGGCTCTGTGTTGGGGTAATAGCCCAGGGAAATGGAATGGCTCTGTGTTGGGGTAATGGCCCAGGGAAATGGAATGGCTCTGTCCTCTGTGTTGGGGTAATGGTCCAGGGAAATGGAATGGCTCTGTCCTCTGTGTTGGGGTAATGGTCCAGGGAAATGGAATGGCTCTGTCCTCTGTGTTGGGGTAATGGTCCAGGGAAATGGAATGGCTCTGTCCTCTGTGTTGGGGTAATGGTCCAGGGAAATGGAATGGCTCTGTCCTCTGTGTTGGGGTCATGGTCCAGGGAATGGAATGGCTCTGTCCTCTGTGTTGGGGTCATGGTCCAGGGAAATGGAATGGCTCTGTCCTCTGTGTTGGGGTAATGGTCCAGGGAAATGGAATGGCTCTGTCCTCTGTGTTGGGGTAATGGTCCAGGGAAATGGAATGGCTCTGACCTCTGTGTTGGGGTGTTTGTGTTTTAATGTGTGTGCTGTGGGGTTCAAATACTACTTGAAATTCTTTCAAATACTTAAACCAGTGGTGGCTGGTGGCACTTTAAATGGGAAGGACAGGCTCACAGTAATGCCTGGAACGGAATTAATGGAATGGTCTCAAAATCAAACACCTGGTTTCCATGTATTTCATAACGTTCTGTTCATTCCATTCATTATTATTATGAGCCGTCCTCAGGATAGTCCTGAATGAATCGTAAATAATGACGAGTGATAAGTTTATAGACACACAAATATCAAAGCCACGTGCTGACAAGGTCAAAATCTGTTGTTCTGTCCCTGAGCAATTCAATTAACCCACTGTTCCCCTGGTGCCAAAGACATGGATGTTGATTAATGCAGCCCTCTGCACCTCTCTGATTCAGAGGAGTTGGGTTAAATGTGGAAGATACATTTCAGTTGTACAACTGACTAGGTATCCCCCTTTCCTTTCCCAAGATGTGCTAACCTCTCACCATTACCCATATCATACCCCCAAGACATGCTAACCTCTCATCATTACCCATATCATACCCCCAAGACATGCTAACCTCTCACCATTACCCATATCATACCCCCAAGACATGCTAACCTCTCACCATTACCCATATCATACCCCCAAGACATGCTAACCACTCATCATTACCCATATCATACCCCCAAGACATGCTAACCTCTCACCATTACCCATATCATACCCCCAAGACATGCTAACCTCTCATCATTACCCATATCATACCCCCAAGACATGCTAACCTCTCATCATTAACCATATCATACCCCCAAGACATGCTAACCTCTCACCATTACCCATATCATACCCCCAAGACATGCTAACCACTCATCATTACCCATATCATACCCCCAAGACATGCTAACCTCTCACCATTACCCATATCATACCCCCAAGACATGCTAACCACTCATCATTACCCATATCATACCCCCAAGACATGCTAACCTCTCACCATTACCCATATCATACCCCCAATACATGCTAACCTCTCATCATTACCCATATCATACCCCCAAGACATGCTAACCTCTCACCATTACCCATATCATACCCCCAAGACATGCTAACCTCTCACCATTACCCATATCATACCCCCAAGACATGCTAACCTCTCATCATACCACCAAACCATGCTAACCTCTCACCATTACCCATATCATACCCCCAAGACATGCTAACCTCTCATCATTACCTATATCATACCCCCAAGACATGCTAACCTCTCACCATTACCCATATCATACCCCCAAGACATGCTAACCTCTCATCATTACCCATATCATACCCCCAAGACATGCTAACCTCTCATCATTACCCATATCATACCCCCAAGACATGCTAACCTCTCACCATTACCCATATCATACCCCCAAGACATACTCAATTCTCACCATTACCCATATCATACCCCCAAGACATGCTAACCTCTCATCATTACCCATATCATACCCCCCAAGACATGCTAACCTCTCACCATTACCCATATCATACCCCCAAGACATGCTAACCTCTCACCATTACCCATATCATACCCCCAAGACATGCTAACCTCTCACCATTACCCATATCATACCCCCAAGACATGCTAACCACTCATCATTACCCATATCATACCCCCAAGACATGCTAACCACTCATCATTACTCATATCATACCCCCAAGACATGCTAACCTCTCACCATTACCCATATCATACCCCCAAGACATGCTAACCTCTCATCATTACCCATATCATACCCCCAAGACATACTCAATTCTCACCATTACCCATGTCATACCCCCAAGACATGCTAACCTCTCATCATTACCCATATCATACCCCCAAGACATGCTAACCTCTCACCATTACCCATATCATACCCCCAAGACATGCTAACCACTCATCATTACCCATATCATACCCCCAAGACATGCTAACCACTCATCATTACCCATATCATACCCCCAAGACATGCTAACCTCTCACCATTACCCATATCATACCCCCAAGACATGCTAACCTCTCATCATTACAATAATCTTTTTTGGGGGGTATGATATTTATGCCTCTAACTTTCTCACTCATCATTACTCATGATTCATTCAGGATTATCCATAATCATGGTAGCATCCACATTAATGTAGAAGTGTTTAGAAATATATTCTTATTTACAATAAAAGTTACTCCAAAATGACATAAAATATTATTTAACATTCGCACTGAGCTAAAGGGTAGAGCTGCCGCTTTCAAGGAGCGGGACTCTAACCCGGAAACTTATAAGAAATCCCGCTATGCCCTCCGACAAACAATCAAACAGGCAAAGCGTCAATACAGGATTAAGATCGAATCGTACTACACCGGCCCTGACGCTCATGGCAGGGCTTGCATACTATTACAGACTATAAAGGGAAGCACAGCTGAGAGCTGCCCAGTGACACCAGCCTACCAGACGAGCTAAATAACTTCTATGCTCGCTTCAACGCAAGTAACACTGAAACATGCATGAGAGCATCAGCTGTTTCGGACGACTGTGTGATCATGCTCTCTGCAGTTGATGTGAGTAAGGCCTTTAACAGGTCAAAATTCACAAGGCCGCGGGGCCAGATGGATTACCAGGACGTGTACTCCGAGCATGCGCTGACCAACTGGCAAGTGTCTTCACTGACATTTTTATTCTCTTCCTGTCCGAGTCTGTAATACCAACATGTTTCAAGCAGACCACCATAGTGCCTGTGCCCAAGAACGCCAAGGTAACCTGCCTAAATGACTACCGACCCGTAGCACTCACGTCTGTAGCCATGAAAGGCTTTGAAGGGCTGGTCATGGCTCACATCAACACCATTATCCAAGAAACCCTACACCCACTCCAATTTGCATACCGCATCAACAGATCCACAAATGACGCAATCTCTATTTCACTCCACACTGCCCTCTCACACCATGACAAAAGGAACACCTATGTGAGAATGCTATTCATTGATTACAGCTCAGCGTTCAACACTGACCCTGAGACTAAACACCTCCCTCTGCAACTGGATCCTGGACTTCCTGACGGGCCGCCCCCAGGTGGTAAGGGTAGGGAACAACACATCCGCCGTGCTGATCCTCAACACAGGGGCCCCTCAGGGGTGCGTGCTCAGCCCCCTCCTGCACTCCCTGTTCACTCATGACTGCACAGCCAGGCATGACTCCAACACCATCATTAAGTTTGCTGATGACACAACAGTGGTAGGCCTGATCACTGACAACAATGAGACAGCCTATAGGGAGGAGGTCAGAGACCTGGTCGTGTGGTGCCAGGACAACAACCTCTCCCTCAACGTGATCAAGACAAAGGAGATGATTGTGGACGACAGGAAAAGGAGTATCGAGCACGCCCCCATTCTCATCAACGGGGCCATAGTGGAGCAGGTTGAGAGCTTCAAGTTCCTAAACAGCTTCTACACCCAAGCCATAAGACTCCTTAACAGCTAATCAAATGGCTACCCAGACTATTTGCATTGCCCCCCCTCCCCCCCCTGGAACTCTGCTGCTACTCTCAGTTATTATCTATGCATAGTGACTTTAATAACTCAACCTCAATTACCTCGACACCGGTGAACCCGCACATTGACTCTGTACCGGTACCCCTTGTATATAGCCCCGCTATTGTTATTTTACTGCTGCTCTTGAATTATTTGTTATTCTTATCTCGTACTTTTTTGGGGGTATTTTTCTTAAAACTCCGTTGTTGGTTAAGGGCTTGTAAGTAAGAATTTCACTGTAAGGTTGTATTCGGCGCATTTGACGCTTTGATTTGAATCGCGTGAATGTCCCATCTTCAGTTCGTATCACACAATAAAAGTTCTTTATCCATAACTGTTGCTGACATGGTTATATGGTCATTTTACCAGCCCTAGCTTTGATTACTGCATACTGTGACTAATTAATGAGGTGACTCCTGTTTTTATATCTTTCTCTCTCTCTCTTCTCTTCTCTCTCTCTCTCTCTCTCTCTCTCTCTCTCTCTCTCTCTCTCTCTCTCTCTCTCTCTCTCTCTCTCTCTCTCTCTCTCTCTCTCTCTCTCTCTCTCTCTCTCTCTCTCTCTCTCTCTCTCTCTCTCTCTCTCTCTCTCTCTCTCTCTCTCTCTCTCTCTCTCTCTCTCTCTCTCTCTCTCTCTCTCTCTCTCTCTCTCTCTCTCTCTCTCTCTCTCTCTCTCTCTCTCTCTCTCTCTCTCTCTCTCTCTCTCTCTCTCTCTCTCTCTCTCTCTCTCTCTCTCTCTCTCCCCTTCTCTCTCTCCTTCTCACCATCTTGCTCCTACTCACCATCTCTCTTTCTCTCACATCTCTCTCACATCTCTCTTTCCTTCTCTCTCCTTCTCACCATCTCTCTCTCAAAATCACTCTCTTTCCTTCTCTCGCTCTCTCTCTCTCTCTCACCATCTCTCTCCTTCTCACCTTCCTACTCTTCTCTCTCTCTTTCCATCCTTCTCACCATCCATCTCTCTCGCTAAGCAGCCAGGAAGACTTGTGCCCCGGCAGAGTTTGCCTGTGCCAATGGCCAGTGTGTACCAGGCCGCTGGCGCTGTGATGGGGAACCAGAGTGTCCCGACGGCTCGGATGAGGCAGACGCCACCTGCAGTAAGTCAGAGCTCCAGTGGTTTCCCAGTTGAAATCGGAAGTTTACATACTGTACACCTTAGCCAAATACATTTAAACTCAGTTTCACAATTCCTGACAATTAGTCCTAGTAAAAATTCCCTGTCTTAGATTAGTTAGGATCACCACTTTATTTGAAGAATATGAAATGTCAGAATAATAATAGAGAGAATGATTTATTTCAGCTTTTTTTTCTTTCATCACATTCCCAGTGGGTCAGAAGTTTACATACGCTTTTTCAGTTCTGCCCACACATTTTCTATAGGATTGAGGTTAGGGCTTTGTGATGGCCACTCCAATACCTTGACTTTGTTGTCCTTAAGCCATTTTGCCACAACTTTGGAAGTATGCTTGGGGTCATTGTCCATTTGGAAGACCCATTTGCGACCAAGCTTTAACTTCCTGACTGATGTCTTGAGATGTTGCTTCAATATATCTTCATAATTTTCCTGCCTCATGATGCCATCTATATTGTGAAGTGCACCAGTCCCTCCTGCAGCAAAGCACCCCCACAACATGATGCTGCCACCCCCGTGCTTCACGGTTGGGATGGTGTTCTTCGACTTGCAAGCCTCCCCCTTTTTTTTCCAAACATAACGATGGTCATTATGGCCAAACAGTTCTATTTTTGTTTCATCAGACCAGAGGACATTTCTCCAAAAGTCCGATATTTGTCCCCATGTGCAGTTGCAAACCATAGTCTGTCTTTTTTTGGGGGGTTTGGAGCAGTGGCTTCTTCCTTGCTGAGCGGCCTTTCAGGTTATGTCGATATAGGACTCATTTTACTGTGGATATAGATACTTTTGTACCTGTTTTGCACTTTGATTTGCACTTTTCGCACCAAAGTACATGAATCTCTAGGAGACAGAACACGTCTCCTTTCTGAGCGGTATGACGGCTGCGTGGTCCCATGGTGTTCATACTTGCGTACTATTGTTTGTACAGATTAACATTGTACCTTCAGGCGTTTGGAAATTGCTCCCAAGGATGAACCAGACTTGTTGAGGTCTACAAATGTTTTTCTGAGGTCTTGGCTGATTTCTTTTGATTTTCCCATGATGTCAGGCAAAGAGGCACTGACTTTGAAGGCAGGCCTTGAAATACATCCACAGGTACTCCTCCAATTGACTCAAATTATGTCAATTGCCTATCAGAAGCTTCTAAAGCCATGACACCATTTTCTGGAATTGTCCAAGCTGTTTACAGGCACAGTCAACTTAGTGTATGTAAACTTCTGACCCACTGGAATTGTGATACAGTGAATTATAAGTGAAATAATCTGTCTGTAAACAATTCTTGGAAAAATTACTTGTGTCATGCACAAAGTAGATGTCCTAACCGACTTGCCAAAACTATAGTTTAACAAGAAATTTGTGGTTGAAAAACTCGTTTTATTGACTCCAAACTAAGTGTATGTAAACTTCCGACTTCAACTGTACCTATTCAGTGACGCTGCATTTACCCTGACTTCTCTTTCTGTCTGCTCTATCCCTCTACCTCACTCTGCTCTATCCCTCTACCTCACTCTGCTCTATCCCTCTACCTCACTCTGCTCTATCCCTCTACCTCACTCTGCTCTATCCCTCTACCTCACTCTGCTCTATCCCTCTACCTCACTCTGCTCTATCCCACTACCTCACTCTGCTCTATCCCACTACCTCACTCTGCTCTATCCCACTACCTCACTCTGCTCTATCCCTCTACCTCACTCTGCTCTATCCCTCTACCTCACTCTGCTCTATCCCTCTACCTCACTCTGCTCTATCCCTCTACCTCACTCTGCTCTATCCCTCTACCTCACTCTGCTCTATCCCTCTACCTCACTCTGCTCTATCCCTCTACCTCACTCTGCTCTATCCCTCTACCTCACTCTGCTCTATCCCTCTACCTCACTCTGCTCTATCCCTCTACCTCACTCTGCTCTATCCCTCTACCTCTCTCTGCTCCTATTTGTCTGTTTCTTGGAAGCTTGTCATATTGATGCTCTCCAAAACATTCCTAGAGATGCTGGTACCAAAGTATGATTCATAGTCCTAGTGTCAATAGGTCCAGAGAGCATATTAAGGTCCTAACCAACTACTGTTCAGATCATCAGACCTCTGCACTAGAAAGGCTAAAAGGCTGAATAATTACAGCTCAATTCTTCACACTCACACCCTATCTGAATATTATGCAGCTCCGCTTCTCTCCGCTCCGATGCGCCAGCCAGCCAGACAGCATCTAATTTGGCTTTTGAAGCCGAGACTCTGTGTTTGTAATTTTCCCTGCTACTCCACTTGGGCACCGGTTCAGCCGCCTCTCACTCACGCCACCAGCGAGGGCCCTCGCCTCGGCTCGCTTCGCCTCTCCCACACACTTCCGCACTAGACCAGCGTCTGATGTTGGAGAGAGGCAGGAGGTGTAGCCTGATCACTGCTAAGCTCTTAGAGGTGTAGTCTGATCACTGACAAGCTCTTAGAAATGTAGTCTGATCACTGCCAAGCTCTTAGAGAAGAAGGGGGAAGGGGCAGCGCTTTCATACTTTCATTTAGGCAATGTCAGACTGACTGAGACCGATTTCCCTCCTCTCCCCATCTACTCGTGCTCATCAGGGAGGAGGGGAAGGGCGAGGGGAGACGTTTTGCGACTTGTCTGGACTGAGCTGGGCCACAGGTTTGGGGAGTGGGAAATCAAAGGGGTTCTGAACTATTCCATTTCACGTGAGTCATGGGAAGTAGTGTGGACTGGAGACAAGCTCATTGTCTTTTCAAGCAGATCATTTGGAAGAATTGCATAAGATGTTATTCTAAATGTATCTGATTGACATTTACAGTCAGCACTTATTTCTGTTGTACTAGCCAGAGTTGTAGACGAGACCCGATTCAACAGAGCCCGAAGCTATTCGAGTCTGGGTCAAAACCAATACCGGAGCTATTCGAGTCTGGGTCAAAACCAATACCGGAGCTATTCGAGTCTGGGTCAAAACCAATACCGGAGCTATTCGAGTCTGGGTCAAAACCAATACCGGAGCTATTCGAGTCTGGGTCAAAACCAATACCAGAGCTATTCGAGTCTGGGTCAAAACCAATACCGGAGCTATTCGAGTCTGGGTCAAAACCAATACCGGCGCTACTGTGTATTTGGAAAGTATTCAGACCCCTAGACTTTTTCCACATTTTGTTAGGTTACAGCCTTATTCTAAAATGGATTAAATAAAACATTTTCCTCATCATTCATACCCCATAATGACAAACTGAAAACAGGTTTTTAGAAATATTAGTAAAAAATAAATAAAAACAGAAATAACTTATTTACATAAGTATTCAGACCCTTTGCTATGAGACTCAAAATTGAGCTCAGTTGCATCCTGTTTCCATTGATCATCCTTGAGATGTTTCTACAACTTGATTGGAGTCCACCTGTGGTAAATTCAATTGATTGGACGTGATTTGGAAAGGCACACATCTGTCTATGAGGTCGAGGTCGAAGGAATTATGCGTAGAGCTCCGAGACAGGATTGTGTCGAGGCACAGATCTGGGGAAGGGTACCAAAACATTTCTGCAGCATTGAAGGTCCCCAAGAACACAGTGGCCTCTATCATTCTTAAATGGAAGAAGTTTGGAACCACCAAGACTCTTCCTAGAGTTGGCCACCCGGCCAAACTGAGCAATCAGGGGAGAAGGGCCTTGGTCAGGGAGGTGACCAAGAACCCGATGGTCACTCTGACAGAGCTCTAGAGTTCCTCTGTGGAGATGGGAGAACCTTCCAGAAGGACAACCATATCTGCAGCACTCCACCATTCAGGCCTTTATGGTAGAGTGGCCAGATGGAAGCCACTCCTCAGTAAAAGTCACATGACAGCCCGTCGGGAGTTTGTTAAAAGGCTCCTAAAGACTCTGTGACCATGAGAAACAAGATTCTCTGGTCTGATGAAACCAAGATTGAACTCTTTGGCCTGAATGCCAAGCGTCACGTCTGGAGGAAACCTGGCACCATCCCTACGGTGAAGCATAGTGGTGGCAGCATCATGCTGTGGTGATGTTTTTCAACAGCAGGGACTGGGAGACTAGTCAGGATTGAGGGAACGATGAGCGGATCAAAGTACAGAGAGATCCTTGATGAAAACCTGCTCCAGAGAGCTCAGGACCTCAGACTGGGGCGAAGGTGCACCTTCCAACAGGACAATAACCCTAAGCACACAACCAAGACAACACAGGAGTGGCTTTGGGACAAGTCTCTGAATGTCCTTGAGTGGCCCAGTCAGAGCCCGGACTTGAACCCGATCAACAAAGTATTGAGTAAAGGGTCTGAATACTTATGTAAATGTGACATTTCTGCAAACCTGTTTTTGCTTAGTCATTATGGGGTATTGTGTTTAGATTGATGAGAGAAAAAAATGATTTAATCAATTTTAGAATAAGGCTGTAACGTAACAAAATGTGGAAAAAGTCAAGGGGTCTGAATTGTTTCCGAATGCACTGTGTTTTTGTCTGAGTCAAGACCGAGACCACAGCTATTCCAGACAAGTCAAGACCAAGGGGGGTTCGAGTCCGAGTCAGGACTGAGACCAAGGGGGGTTCGAGTCCGAGTCAGGACTGAGACCAAGGGGGGTTCGAGTCCGAGTCAACACTGAGACCAAGGGGGGTTCAAGTCCGAGTCAACACTGAGTGAGACCAAGGGGGGTTCAAGTCCAGGTCAGGACTGAGACCAAGGGGGGTTCGTGTCCGAGTCAACACTGAGACCAAGGGGGGTTCGTGTCCGAGTCAGGACTGAGACCAAGGGGGGTTCGAGTCCA
>NC_042987.1:35189611-35237111 GCF_901001165.1 Salmo trutta | reverse complement strand
TGTCAGAACAGCAGAAAGGACTCCCATGTCAGAACAGCAGAAAGGTCTCCCATGTCAGAACAGCAGAAAGGTCTCCCATCTCAGAACAGCAGAAAGGACTCCCATGTCAGAACAGCAGAAAGGACTCCCATGTCAGAACAGCAGAAAGGTCTCCCATGTCTTCAGGAGTTAGAGCTCTATTCAATCCACATGCAGGAAGTTCAGCTTTACAGCCTGATTTGAAATTTAAAGGCAATGTTCCCGCTTTAGCGGAGACTGCATTCACGGTGAACTCTGTTTATGTCGGCTCAATCAGAAATTACCTTTACATTTCTATCGCGCAATCTGAAACGCTTCAGTTTTACAGACTTAATCGAGACCCCAGTAAACAGTTTGAGGATTTGTCCCCAAGTGAATGGCCATTAAGCTGACTTGGTTATCTGCAAGTCCCCTCACACACTTGGTCACTCACTCACACACTTGGTCACTCACTCACACACTTGGTCACTCACTCACACACTTGGTCACTCACTCACACACTTGGTCACTCACTCACACACTCGGTCACTCACTCACTCACTCACTCACTCACTCACTCACTCACTCACTCACTCACTCACTCACTCACTCACTCACTCACTCTTAAGTTTTTTCCTTAGTCCCAGGACTCCTTCTGCCCTTAGGGATTAATCACCATTGGCTAAAAGGTGTAACTTGTATTTTTTTCTATCCCCGTCGAGCTCGGTTCAAGATGACTGTTGGCAGTTCTTGAATTGGGCCTGAAAAAGAGAAAAAGAGGGTGAGGCTTTTAGACAGGGCCGAGTACAGAGTACAGAGTACCGGCACCTCAAATTTTCTACTGGAGTACTTGCACCCTTTACAGAATATTAATTCTCAAATATGAACACTGGTACTGTAAAATTTGAATGAGTCCTGGCACATAAAATTAGTGCCAGTGCCTTTTTTAATTCTACTTCAAGCACTGACTGTTGATAATATCCACCATTGCTTGATTTTATTTATTATTATTTTAATTTTTTTAAACCTTGGTTTAACTAGGCAAGTCAGTTAAGAACAAATTCTTATTTCCATATGATATGACACATGCAGCAGACATGTTAGAGTGACAGCTGTGTACAGCTGCAGGGAAGATAGCGGGCACAAAGTATAAGCTTCTGTGCAGTTTTTCCGAAAGAAGCCTTTGATACCTGAAGATACACATACTGTCTATTGATAGACAGCTGATTTAATAAAACCATTTTGCTCCATTTTAGATGTTGAATGACATAACCACAGAGGATTATGGATAGTTCTATGAGGGGGGGGGGGGGGGGGGGGGGGTTAATGAAACCAGCCTCAGACAGTCGTTTCTTTGTAGATATTGAGCTTCAACCCCATCCAGATGTTTCACTGTTAGAGGTAATGAGTAATAAGACTGAGTCTACTGACTGAATAACGGAGAGGATTTTAGTTATGCAAAGATGTATATTTCATTGGGATTGTGTGTGTGTGTGTGTGTGTGTGTGTGTGTGTGTGTGTGTGTGTGTGCGTGCGTGCGTGCGTGCGTGCGTGCGTGCGTGCGTGCGTGCGTGCGTGCGTGCGTGCGTGCGTGCGTGCGTGCGTGCGTGCGTGTGTGTGTGTGCGTGCGTGTGTGCATTTCTTTCTTTTTATTGCTTACTTCACATTAGCTGGAAGTAACATGTTTTCACAGTTCATTGCTCATGTGTACTGTACATATCAGTGCCAATGTATTAGCATCATAATAACGTCTTCACATGTAGTCTTCATGTGTACTGATTCATCATCCCCCATGACCACCTGCATTTGAACCCAGACGATACACATATTGTGGTAAACAACAATGCCTTATTCACTGTGAGTAAGCTGCATGAGCCATGAATACAGTAGTATGCTAATGCTAGTTATGCTAATGGTAGGTAATGTTGCAGGCTGATACTGTAGTTTAGCTAGCCTTCCTGTACCTGACCCATAATTCACAGAGAGGGTGTGGCTACGCTAGCCCAGCGTAATTAAGCTACAGTAGATACAGTAGAATGCTAGCCGTGGTAGCTAACCCTGGCTGATATGCTCACTGTAGCTTAGCAAGCGAGCTAGCGTTCTTGTACCTGAGCCATAATTCACAGAGAGGGACGTGGCTATGCTAGCCCTGCTTAATGAAGCAGTAAATTTGCCCGTGACTTAGTGTCGTCTGAGCGTTTGGTGCCATTTCTTCTGCTCAGCTGCCTGGGCCAAGTTACTCTCTCAACCTCTCTACCACCAGGCAGTACGACCCATTGGCTGACTCTCTGGCTGCCTTGTAGGGCTGTAGTGTAGACCTGATTTCAAATAGTATTTGTTTTTTCCAATATTTTAAGTGCTTGATTGAGCCTGCCTGAGCGCCAAATGGGCAGGGTTTGCACTTTTGGAACTAGTCTATTAGTTCCATTGCGCCAGGCAAACTCGATCAAGCACAGCGAATGTGTTTAAGGAAAAACACTAATACTATTTTGAACCCAGCTCTGGTTACAATCTCCTTTTTTTTATGGTGAGACATGCTGGACAAAACGGCAAACCGCGTAACAAGAAAAAGGTTTAACATATGATCTATCTACACCAGCGTTTCCCAAGCTCAGTCCTCGGTGACCCCAAAGGGTGCACGTTTTTTTTGTCCCTAGCACTACACAGCTGATTCAAATAATCAACTAATCATCAAGCTCATTTGAATCAGCTGTGTAGTGTTAGGGGTAATAAACAAAACGTGCACCTAGTGGGATCCCCAGGACCGAGTTTGGGAAACACTGGTGTAGAAGAAACTGCACAATCATATAAGACAGCAGTGATGTAACAATATATCACATAAGACCGTGAAGGGAGAGACATCTATGGGTCAAAATGCTTTGAAATACACACCATACTGTACAGGTAACTGACAAAATAAAAGAAACACCAACATAGTGTCTTAAGGTGTTGGGTCACCAGGAGCCGTCAGAACAGCTTCAATGCACCCTGGTATAGAATCTACAGGTGTCTGGAACTCTATTGGAGGGATGCGACACTAGTCTTCCATGAGAAAATACATCATTTGGTGTTTTTTTTTATGGTGGTGGAAAACGCTGTCTCAGGCGCCGCTCCAGAATCTCCCATAAGTGTTCAGTTGGGTTGAGATCTGGTGACTGAAATGACCATGGCATATGGCTTACCTCGTTTTCATGCTCATCAAACCATTCAGTGACCACTCGTGCCCTGTGGATGGGGGTGTTGTCATCCTATGGGGGCATAACCATGGTAACCAAAATAATGGCCTGCCCAGCATTTTTATTCATGACCCTAAGCATGATGGGATGCAAATTGCTTAATTAACTCACTACACCTGTGTGGAAGCAGCTGCTTTCAATAAAGTTTGTATTGCTCATTTATTCAAGTGTTTCCATTCTTTTGGCAGTTACCTGCACTTACAAGTGAGGCCATACAGATCAAAACAAGAAACTCACATCACAGAAACATCAAACAAACTCACATCATAGAAACTTCAGTGTCAATGAGCCAACTATTGTACTACAAATGTCGAAATTCCTATTAGTTCCTGTGTCATAAAAGTGGAGATGTTGAGTCTTCATTTGTCACTCCACCTGTAAACAACTGCGACGCAAATGTCTCTCTGCCTCTGACTAATTGGCTTTTATTTGGCCTTTAGGGCCCCTTTCTCGAACAAAACACATTAGCCACAACTATAGCGACAGCTTGTGGAAGTCACAAGTTACAAGCATAATCGAATCAATCACTACTTTGTCTTAGTGTTGAGCGACTTGAGCACACGGTTGGTATTTGATTCCCTTGTTAGCGACGGAGGGGGATTAAGTGTGTAGTTAATCAAAGGGCCATCGGTTAGAGGATAGGATAGCTATTTTTACACTTTCTTTCTCTCTCCCTCACTCTTTCAACCACTCTCTCTCGCTCGCTCTCTTGCTCTCTCCCTCTTTTTCTCTCCCTCTCTCTTTCTCTCTCTCTCTCTCTCTCCCTCTTTCTCTCTCCCTTTCTCTCCCTCTTTCTATCTCTCTATACTACTGCTGTGGTTAGTGACCTGGGTTCTCTATACTACTGCTGTGGTTAGTGACCTGGGTTCTCTTTACTACTGCTGTGGTTAGTGACCTGGTTAGTGACCTGGGTTCTCTATACTACTGCTGTGGTTAGTGACCTGGGTTCTCTATACTACTGCTGTGGTTAGTGACCTGGGTTCTCTATACTACTGCTGTGGTTAGTGACCTGGGTTCTCTATACTACTGCTGTGGTTAGTGACCTGGTTAGTGACCTGGGTTCTCTATACTACTGCTGTGGTTAGTGACCTGGGTTCTCTATACTACTGCTGTGGTTAGTGACCTGGGTTCTCTATACTACTGCTGTGGTTAGTGACCTGGGTTCTCTATACTACTGCTGTGGTTAGTGACCTGGGTTCTCTATACTACTGCTGTGGTTAGTGACCTGGGTTCTCTATACTACTGCTGTGGTTAGTGACCTGGGTTCTCTATACCACTGCTGTGGTTAGTGACCTGGTTAGTGACCTGGGTTCTCTATACTACTGCTGTGGTTAGTGACCTGGGTTCTCTATACTACTGCTGTGGTTAGTGACCTGGTTAGTGACCTGGGTTCTCTATACCACTGCTGTGGTTAGTGACCTGGTTAGTGACCTGGGTTCTCTATACCACTGCTGTGGTTAGTGACCTGGTTAGTGACCTGGGTTCTCTATACTACTGCTGTGGTTAGTGACCTGGGTTCTCTATACTACTGCTGTGGTTAGTGACCTGGGTTCTCTATACTACTGCTGTGGTTAGTGACCTGGGTTCTCTATACTACTGCTGTGGTTAGTGACCTGGTTAGTGACCTGGGTTCTCTATACTACTGCTGTGGTTAGTGACCTGGGTTCTCTATACTACTGCTGTGGTTAGTGACCTGGGTTCTCTATACTACTGCTGTGGTTAGTGACCTGGGTTCTCTTTACTACTGCTGTGGTTAGTGACCTGGGTTCTCTATACTACTGCTGTGGTTAGTGACCTGGGTTCTCTTTACTACTGCTGTGGTTAGTGACCTGGGTTCTCTATACCACTGCTGTGGTTAGTGACCTGGTTAGTGACCTGGGTTCTCTATACTACTGCTGTGGTTAGTGACCTGGGTTCTCTATACCACTGCTGTGGTTAGTGACCTGGTTAGTGACCTGGGTTCTCTATACTACTGCTGTGGTTAGTGACCTGGGTTCTCTATACTACTGCTGTGGTTAGTGACCTGGGTTCTCTATACCACTGCTGTGGTTAGTGACCTGGTTAGTGACCTGGGTTCTCTATACTACTGCTGTGGTTAGTGACCTGGGTTCTCTATACTACTGCTGTGGTTAGTGACCTGGGTTCTCTATACTACTGCTGTGGTTAGTGACCTGGGTTCTCTATACTACTGCTGTGGTTAGTGACCTGGTTAGTGACCTGGGTTCTCTTTACTACTGCTGTGGTTAGTGACCTGGGTTCTCTATACTACTGCTGTGGTTAGTGACCTGGTTAGTGACCTGGTTAGTGACCTGGGTTCTCTATACTACTGCTGTGGTTAGTGACCTGGTTAGTGACCTGGGTTCTCTATACTACTGCTGTGGTTAGTGACCTGGGTTCTCTATACTACTGCTGTGGTTAGTGACCTGGTTAGTGACCTGGTTAGTGACCTGGGTTCTCTATACTACTGCTGTGGTTAGTGACCTGGGTTCTCTATACTACTGCTGTGGTTAGTGACCTGGGTTCTCTATACTACTGCTGTGGTTAGTGACCTGGGTTCTCTATACTACTGCTGTGGTTAGTGACCTGGGTTCTCTATACTACTGCTGTGGTTAGTGACCTGGATTCTCTATACTACTGCTGTGGTTAGTGACCTGGGTTCTCTATACCACTGGGTAAAGACCTGGGTTTTCTCAGAATAAGATGTTGTCTGCTGCCAACTGGTACACCTGCTGTGTTGTTCCTGTCATGTCCGTTCAGGGTTGAGGCTAGAGAACAACATCTTTATTTTATTTAACATTGATTTTACTAGAGAAGTCAGTTGAGAACAAATTCTTATTTACAATGACTGCCTCCATAAGGCAAAAGGCCTCCTGCGGAGACAGGGGCTAGGATTAAAAAATAATATATATATATCGGTTAAAACACACATCACAACAAGAGACCCTTCTATACACCCTAGTCTGTTAGACCCTAAACCCTTCTATACACCCTAGTCTGTTAGACACTAAACCCTTCTATACACCCTAGTCTGTTAGACCCTAAACCCTTCTATACCCCCTTGTCTGTTAGACACTAAACCCTTCTAAACACCCTAGTCTGTTAGACCCTAAACCCTTCTATACACCCTAGTCTGTTAGACCCTAAACCCTTCTATACACCCTAGTCTGTTAGACCCTAAACCCTTCTATAGACCCTAGTCTATTCCTGTAGATCTGAGAGTATTGGATAACCGGATTGGATTCCATATCAGCACCTAGCCTCTGCACCCTAGACCCTAGATTGGATTCCATATCAACACCTAGCCTCTACACCCTAGACCCAGGATTGGATTCCATATCAACACCTAGCCTCTACACCCTAGATCCTAGATTGGATTCCATATCAACACCTAGCCTCTACACCCTAGACCCTAGATTGGATTCCATATCAACACCTAGCCTCTACACCCTAGACCCAGGATTGGATTCCATATCAACACCTAGCCTCTACACCCTAGACCCTAGATTGGATTCCATATCAACACCTAGACTCTACACCCTAGACCCAGGATTGGATTCCATATCAACACCTAGCCTCTACACCCTAGACCCTAGATTGGATTCCATATCAGCACCTAGCCTCTACACCCTAGACCCAAGATTGGATTCCATATCAACACCTAGCCTCTACACCCTAGACCCTAGATTGGATTCCATATCAACACCTAGCCTCTGCACCCTAGACCCTAGATTTGATTCCATATCAACACCTAGCCTCTACACCCTAGACCCTAGATTGGATTCCATATCAACACCTAGCCTCTGCACCCTAGACCCTAGATTGGATTCCATATCAACACCTAGCCTCTACACCCTAGACCCTAGATTGGATTCCATATCAACACCTAGCCTCTACACCCTAGACCCTAGATTGGATTCCATATCAGCACCTAGCCTCTACACCCTAGACCCTAGATTGGATTCCATATCAACACCTAGCCTCTGCACCCTAGACCCTAGATTTGATTCCATATCAACACCTAGCCTCTACACCCTAGACCCTAGATTGGATTCCATATCAACACCTAGCCTCTACACCCTAGACCCTAGATTGGATTCCATATCAACACCTAGCCTCTACACCCTAGACCCAGGATTGGATTCCATATCAACACCTAGCCTCTACACCCTAGACCCTAGATTGGATAGATATAAGCATCATGGTAGTAGCGTCATCGTTGTGTCTGTGAGGACACTAGGGCTCGCACACTCTCTTGATGTATCTCTAACCCACCTACCTCTAACCCACATACCCCTAACCCACCTACCTCTAACCCACCTACCTCTAACCCACCTACATCTAACCCACCTACTCCTAACCCACCTACCCCTAACCCACCTACCTCTAACCCATCTACCTCTAACCCACCTACCTCTAACCCTAACCCACCTACCCCTAACCCACCCACCTACCTCTAACCCACCTACCCCTAACCCACCTACCTCTAACCCACCTACCCCTAACCCACCTACCTCTAACCCTAACCCACCTACCCCTAACCCACCTACCTCTAACCCACCTACCTCTAACTCACCTACCCCTAACCCACCTACCCCTAACCCACCTACCTCTAACCCACCTACCTCTAACCCTAACCCACCTACCCCTAACCCACCTACCCCTAACCCACCCACCTACCTCTAACCCACCTACCCCTAACCCACCTACCTCTAACCCACCTACCCCTAACCCACCTACCCCTAACCCACCTACCTGTAACCCACCTACTTCTAACCCACCTACCCCTAACCCATCAACCTCTAACCCACCTACCTCTAACCCACCTACCCCTAACTCACCTACCCCTAACCCACCTACCTCTAGCCCACCTACCCCTAACCCACCTACCTCTAACCCACCTACCTCTAACCCACCTACCCCTAACCCATCAACCTCTAACCCACCTACCCCTAACCCACCTACCCCTAACTCACCTACCCCTAACCCACCTACATCTAACCCACCTACCCCTAACCCACCTACATCTAACCCACCTACCTCTAGCCCACCTACCCCAAACCCCCTACCCCTAACCCACCTACCCCTAACTCACCTACCCCTAACCCACCTACATCTAACCCACCTACCCCTAACCCACCTACATCTAACCCACCTACCTCTAGCCCACCTACCCCTAACTCACCTACCCCTAACCCCCCTACCCCTAACCCATCTACCCCTAACCCACCTACCTCTAGCCCACCTACCCCTAACTCACCTACCCCTGACCCACCTACCCCTAACCCCCCTACCCCTAACCCACCTACCTCTAAATCCCCTACCTCTAACCCACCTACCTCTAACCCACCTACCTCTAACCCTAACCCACCTAACTCTAACCCACCTACCCCTGACCCACCTACCCCTAACTCCCCAACCCCTAACCCACCTACCTCTAAATCCCCTACCTCTAACCCACCTACCCCTAACCCACCTACCTCTAACCCACCTACCTCTAACCCTAACCCACCTACCTCTAACCAACCTACCCCTAACCCAGCTACCCCTAACCCACCTACCTCTAACCCACCTACCTCTAACCCACCTACCCCTAACCCACCTACCCCTAACCCAGCTACCCCTAACCCACCTACCTCTAACCTACCTACCTCTAACCCACCTACCTCTAACCCACCTATCCCTAACCCACCTACCTCTAACCCTAACCCACCTACCCCTAACCCACCTACCCCTAACCCACACACCTACCTCTAACCCACCTACCCCTAACCCACCTACCTCTAACCCACCTACCCCTAACCCACCTACCCCTAACCCACCCACCTACCTCTAACCCACCTACCCCTAACCCATCAACCTCTATCCCACCTACCCCTAACCCACCTACCTCTAACCCACCTACCTCTAACCCTAACCTACCTACCCCTAACCCACCTACCTCTAACCCACCTACCCCTAACCCACCTACCCCTAACCCACCTACCTCTAACCCACCTACCTCTAACCCACCTACCTCTAACCCTAACCCACCTACCCCTAACCCACCCACCTACCTCTAACCCACCTACCCTTAACCCACCTACCTCTAACCCACCTACCCCTAACCCACCTACCTCTAACCCTAACCCACCTACCCCTAACCCACCTACCTCTAACCCACCTACCCCTAACCCACCTACCTCTAACCCTAACCCACCTACCCCTAACCCACCTACCTCTAACCCTAACCCACCTACCCCTACCCACCTACCTCTAACCCACCTACCTCTAACCCACCTGCCTCTAACTCACCTACCCCTAACCCACCTACCCCTAACCCACCTACCTCTAACCCACCTACCTCTAACCCTAACCCACCTACCCCTAACCCACCTACCCCTAACCCACCCACCTACCTCTAACCCACCTACCCCTAACCCACCTACCTCTAACCCACCTACCCCTAACCCACCTACCCCTAACCCACCTACCTCTAACCCACCTACCTCTAACCCACCTACCCCTAACCCATCAACCTCTAACCCACCTACCTCTAACCCACCTACCCCTAACTCACCTACCCCTAACCCACCTACCTCTAGCCCACCTACCCCTAACCCACCTACCCCTAACCCACCTGCCTCTAACCCACCTACCTCTAACCCACCTACCCCTAACCCACCTACCTCTAACCCTAACCCACCTACCCCTAACCCACCTACCTCTAACCCACCTACCCCTAACCCACCTACCTCTAACCCACCTACCCCTAACCCACCTACCTCTAACCCTAACCCACCTACCCCTAACCCACCTACCTCTAACCCACCTACCTCTAACCCACCTGCCTCTAACTCACCTACCCCTAACCCACCTACCCCTAACCCACCTACCTCTAACCCACCTACCTCTAACCCTAACCCACCTACCCCTAACCCACCTACCCCTAACCCACCCACCTACCTCTAACCCACCTACCCCTAACCCACCTACCTCTAACCCACCTACCCCTAACCCACCTACCCCTAACCCACCTACCTCTAACCCACCTACCTCTAACCCACCTACCCCTAACCCATCAACCTCTAACCCACCTACCTCTAACCCACCTACCCCTAACTCACCTACCCCTAACCCACCTACCTCTAGCCCACCTACCCCTAACCCACCTACCCCTAACCCACCTGCCTCTAACCCACCTACCTCTAACCCACCTACCCCTAACCCATCAACCTCTAACCCACCTACCCCTAACCCACCTACCCCAAACTCACCTACCCCTAACCCACCTACATCTAACCCAACTACCCCTAACCCACCTACATCTAACCCACCTACCTCTAGCCCACCTACCCCTAACCCCCCTACCCCTAACCCACCTACCTCTAACCCACCTACCTCTAACCCACCTACCTCTAACCCTAACCCACCTACCCCTAACCCACCCACCTACCTCTAACCCACCTACCCTTAACCCACCTACCTCTAACCCACCTACCCCTAACCCACCTACCTCTAACCCTAACCCACCTACCCCTAACCCACCTACCTCTAACCCACCTACCCCTAACCCACCTACCTCTAACCCTAACCCACCTACCCCTAACCCACCTACCTCTAACCCTAACCCACCTACCCCTAACCCACCTACCTCTAACCCACCTACCTCTAACCCACCTGCCTCTAACTCACCTACCCCTAACCCACCTACCCCTAACCCACCTACCTCTAACCCACCTACCTCTAACCCTAACCCACCTACCCCTAACCCACCTACCCCTAACCCACCCACCTACCTCTAACCCACCTACCCCTAACCCACCTACCTCTAACCCACCTACCCCTAACCCACCTACCCCTAACCCACCTACCTCTAACCCACCTACCTCTAACCCACCTACCCCTAACCCATCAACCTCTAACCCACCTACCTCTAACCCACCTACCCCTAACTCACCTACCCCTAACCCACCTACCTCTAGCCCACCTACCCCTAACCCACCTACCCCTAACCCACCTGCCTCTAACCCACCTACCTCTAACCCACCTACCCCTAACCCATCAACCTCTAACCCACCTACCCCTAACCCACCTACCCCAAACTCACCTACCCCTAACCCACCTACATCTAACCCACCTACCCCTAACCCACCTACATCTAACCCACCTACCTCTAGCCCACCTACCCCTAACCCCCCTACCCCTAACCCACTTACCCCTAACTCACCTACCCCTAACCCACCTACATCTAACCTACCTACCCCTAACCCACCTACATCTAACCCACCTACCTCTAGCCCACCTACCCCTAACGCACCTACCCCTAACCCCCCTACCCCTAACCCATCTACCCCTAACCCACCTACCTCTAGCCCACCTACCCCTAACTCACCTACCCCTGACCCACCTACCCCTAACCCCCCTACCCCTAACCCACCTACCTCTAAATCCCCTACCTCTAACCCACCTACCTCTAACCCACCTACCTCTAACCCTAACCCACCTACCCCTGACCCACCTACCCCTAACCCCCCTACCCCTAACCCACCTACCTCTAAATCCCCTACCTCTAACCCACCTACCTCTAACCCACCTACCTCTAACCCACCTACCCCTAACCCACCTACCTCTAACCCACCTACCTCTAACCCACCTACCCCGAACCCACCTACCTCTAACCCTAACCCCACCTACCCCTAACCCACCTACCCCTAACCCACACACCTACCTCTAACCCACCTACCCCTAACCCACCTACCTCTAACCCACCTACCTCTAACCCACCTACCTCTAACCCTAACCCACCTACCCCTAACCCACCTACCCCTAACCCACCCACCTACCTCTAACCCACCTACCCCTAACCCACCTACCTCTAACCCACCTACCTCTAACCCACCTACCTCTAACCCTAACCCACCTACCTCTAACCCACCTACCCCTAACCCACCTACCTCTAACCCACCTACCTCTAACCCACCTACCCCTAACCCACCTACCTCTAACCCCCTACCCCACCTACCTCTAACCCATCTACCTCTAACCCACCTACCTCTAACCCTAACCCACCTACCTCTAACCCATCTACCTCTAACCCACCTACCTCTAACCCACCTACCTCTAACCCACCTACCTCTAACCCTAACCCACCTACCTCTAACCCTAACCCATCTACCTCTAACCCTAACCCACCTACCTCTAACCCTAACCCACCTTCCTCTAACCCACCTACCTCTAACCCTAATCCCTGACCCACCTACCCCGAACCCACCTACCCCTAACCCACTGTCGTGTCTTTGGCTATGCCAGATTAAGTGATATGACATGCTATTATATAAAATCATTTCTCTGTAAATAATATTACCTGATTAAGCTAATTTTCACGAACCCTGGCTAACAAGTTGAATCAGCAATACAAAATGTGGTTTAATTATTATTTACTAAATACCTAAATAATCACACAGAATTACATCTACACAGAATGTATCATACATTGATTAAAATGATGTCATAAAGGAAAACGTCGTTAGCGGACGGAACAGATATGACAGCTGGTTACACAAAGAGAGGGGGGTTTGGGTTTGAGTGAAAGAGAGGGAAGACTGAGGAACAAAGGGAGAAGCTATGCTATCATAAATACAGAATCTTATGCATTCTAAATTACCGCCCATTTGTAAACGGAGAATGCAATAAATATTTACTCTGAGCTGCGCTTCGGTAGATTGTTCGTAGATGGTAGACCGGGTGGTCCAGCATGGTTCTCTGGTCCTCTGAAGAATGTCTCTGGTGGTAAACTGGATATGTTGTAGTATCGTTGTGTGTGTTAGATTGGATACTCTGTCCGTCCTTTCCTAGCCCACGTTTACAGTTGCTGCGCTAACGGAACGGCTAGGAGGTATCACTTCTTTAGTGAATAAGAGTTCAAAGGTCATACCAAGTTGCCATGCTATATGCTCATGCTATATTCTGGCCGGTATAGTCGAAATTTATCCTTCCGGCGTGTAGGTCGTCACCTTCACATTGAAATTCGATGCTAATTTCATCAGGTTCTTGCTGATTTTGGCTTAGTTCTGTAGGTGGTCTTTGTCCTTTCAACGTGGGGACCTCAAGTCCACACGTCCTTGGAACAGGAAGTTACATTTTCGTCAACGGGTTTATATAGTGGTGATAGAAGGGCCTGTTTCATAGTTTATACAACCCGTGTCTGTTCACTTGGGCGGGGCGTCTGAGTGAGCAGAGTTTCTCTATGATAAACCGTTCTCTCATTTAGGAGCTAAAATGACATTTAATCTTTTCACAAATAGTTTCATATTTAAACATTTAAATTTCACAACAATTCCATGTGAATCTGATAACTAGAATGTGTCGACTTTCCAAGATACAGTTTATGTCATCCTATCATCAGTAATAATGTCTCAGACGACAACTGATCTGACATCATATTCTTTAAGTACCAACACATATTTTCAACTGGTTGGATTACAGAAATCTGGTTCCGTTTCCCACCTTTTGATGTCACCAGACTCTCTCCATGTTAACAAAGGCTTTACTAGAGTCACATCGGTAGAGTAAAGAGAGGAAAAAGGGGAAAGGTATTTATGGGGGTCATAAACCTCCCCCATCAGTCCAACATCATGACACTACCTGCCTCTAACCCACCTACCCAAGCCTCTCAGATCTGCCAAGTGGAGTGAGTGAGGGCAGCAGGGAATGGAACACAGCCTAAAAAGTAATCTCCCTCTCTCCCCTCCAGGCAAACAGACGTGTTCTCCGGAGAAGTTTGACTGCGGCGGGTCCACCAACAAGTGTGTCTCGTTGTCGTGGCGATGCGATGGCGAGCGGGACTGCGAAAACGGGGCGGACGAGGAGGACTGCGCCGCCGGTGAGTGTGATGGACAGCTGTCAATCAAAGGCCATAGAAACCACCCATTGGCTGAGACAGGTGTCCTTAATTTGTGGATGGGCAATAGTCCCGCCCACTGACTGCTCTGGATTTTAACTGGACACTATGGTGAGAAAAGAAGGGGTGTGTTTCTTCTCAGTGACCTTTAACCCTTGAACCACTAAACTGTAGTAGTAACACTGTTTGTGTCAGTCTTTTGCCTCCCTGGCTTTTGTATTCACACCCTTTTGGAATGGCAACGGCTGTTACCCTAGTCATAGCATTGTGTTTGAACACACGTCCCAGGTTAGGATTTTGCGGAGCTTTGAATAAGCCCCACTACTGTGTGACATGCCATGAGTGGGCGGAGTCAAAGGAACCAATAGAACAGATTTTTTTTGGATCACAGTTCCCCGTTTCCTCCATTATGGGGCATTTTGGTGTTTCTTTTCTCTGTATGATTTATCTTCTGACGACGGCGGACACGACGGCTCAGTGTGCAGCAATCCCAAATTACACCCTGTTGCCTAGTGCACTACTTTTGGCCAGAGCCTGTCAAAAGTAGTGCACTATGTAGGGAATAGGGTGCCATTTGAGACTCCAATGAATAAGGGACCAATGAATAAGTCAGCTCTGCTGAGAAAATACATTGACTTTGATGCCAAATCAAAGGTTGCAATTCAATATCAAATGTAAGAATCAGTGTGTGTGTAGAATTTGCCCTTGGCGGCCGGCGGATGATGGCATCACCCTCCCCTCTACTCAACCACGCATCACTGTGGTGCCTCTCTGCACACTCTCTCTCTCTCACACACACACACACACACACACACACACCACACACACACACACACACACACACACACACACACACACACACACACACGACCTGATACACACACACACAAACACACACACACACACACACACACGACCTGATACACACACACACCGCCGTGACTACACTCCTGCCCTACTTTATGAGGCAGCGTGAAGACTCAGCTTCTCCTTCTCTCTCCCTCTCCTTCTCTCTCCCTCCCTCATCTCTCCCTCCCTCATCTCTCCCTCCCTCATCTCTCCCTCCCTCATCTCTTCCTCCCTCATCTCTCTCTCCCTCATCTCTCCCTCCCTCATCTCTTCCTCCCTCATCTCTCTCTCCCTCATCTCTCCCTCTTCTTCTCTCCCTCCCTCATCTCTCCCTCCCTCATCTCTCCCTCCCTCATCTCCCTCTTCTTCTCTCCCTCCCTCATCTCTCCCTCCCTCATCTCTCCCTCCCTCATCTCTCCCTCTCCCTCTCTCTCTCCCTCCCTCATCTCTCCCTCTCCTTCTCTCTCCCTCCCTCATCTCTCCCTCCCTCATCTCTCCTCTCCTTCTCTCTCCCTCTCCATCTCTCTCCCTCCCTCCCTCATCTCTCCCTCTCCTTCTCTCTCCCTCCCTCATCTCTCCCTCCCTCATCTCTCCCTCTCCTTCTCTCTCCCTCTCCATCTCTCTCCCTCCCTCATCTCTCCCTCTCCTTCTCTCTCCCACTCCTTCTCTCTCCCTCCCTCCCTCGTCTCTCCCTCTCCTTCTCTCTCCCTCTCCATCTCTCTCCCTCCCTCATCTCTCCCTCTCCTTCTCTCTCCCTCTCCTTCTCTCTCTCTCCCTCCCTCATCTCTCCCTCTCCTTCTCTCTCCCTCTCCTTCTCTCTCCCTCCCTCGTCTCTCCCTCTCCTTCTCTCTCCCTCTCCTTCTCTCTCCCTCCCTCATCTCTCCCGCACGTCGAGAGAAATTGATTGTAGCGACAGAGACTGGATGTTTGGAGCTCCACCGTGGCACGTGCGCAGGAAGCTACACTGGGAGAAACCCTGTCTTATTTCCCTCAGATGGGGGGGAAAGAGCAGAAAGAGGGAGAAAAACATGCTGTGTTTTCCTCCTATCATTTGGGTCCCAGAGTTTGTTTCTGTGTATGTGGCTTCATTTCACTTCTTCACCGCAATCGCTGGATTTGTATTTCCTCAGAAAGCCCACAGTCCTATTTCCACCGTGTGTATTGAAAATCAAATACAACTATTTACTCCTCCCAGATATGGTCTGTAAGCCTGCGTTTACTACAGCGCTGCAGAGCTAAGAGACAATTACAAAATACCTCTTAAATCCAGGCCTGGCTTTGAATACTATTTGAAATCATTCCATTTCGAAATTATTTTTAGTTTTTTCTTTAGACTGCCTATAGTCCCAGATGGGCAAGGTTGTTTTTTTTTAAACTTCTATTCTAGTGGTCTCATTGTGCCAGGCAAACTCAATCATGCTCAGCTTAAGTTTTTATTTTATTATTTGAAATAGTATATGATTAAAGTGTTTTTGAACCAAGGTGTAAAATACATCTATGCCACTCTGCCCATAACACTCCTATGGTTAAAGGAGCTGAAGTCTAAAGTCTGTATCAAAGTGGCAAAGATCTAATACCTTCTTATACTGAACAAAAATAGAAATGCAACAATTTCAAAGATTTTACTGAGTTACAGTTAATATAAGGAAATCAGTCAGTTGAAATAAATAAATGAGGTCCTAATCTATGGATTTCACATGACTGGAGTACGGATATGCATCTGTTGGTCACAGATACCTTAAAAAAAACAAGTGGGGGCGTGGCTTTGGAAAACAGTCAGTATCTGGTGTGACCACCATTTGCCTCATGCAGCGCAACACATCTCCTTCACAGAGTTGATCAGCCTGTTGAGTGTGGCCTGTGGAATGTTGTCTCTTCAATGGCTGTGCAAAGTTGCTAGATATTGGTGGGATCTGAAACACGCTGTCGTACACATCGATCCAGAGCATCCCAAACATACTGAATGGGCGATAAAATGCAATTGTGTTCGTTTTCCGTACCTTAGGCCTGCCCATACCATAACCCCACCGCCACGATGGGCACTCTGTTCACAAAATTGACATCAGCAAACCGCTCGCCCACACGACGCCATGCATGTGCTCTGCGGATGTCAGGCCGGTTGGACGTACTGCCAAATGCTCTAAAATGACATTGGAGGTGGATTATGGTAAAGAAATTAACATTCAATGCTCTGGCAAACCTTCAGACATCTGTGGCCTTTTATTGTCCCCAGCACAAGGTGCACCGGTGTAATGATCATGTGGTGGATGGATTATCTTGGCAAAGGAGAATTATTCACTAAAAGGGATGTAAAAAAAATTGTGTGCAAAATTTGTGACAAATAAGCTTTTTGTGTATAGGTAACATTTTTGGGATGTTTTATTTCAGCTTGTGACACATTGGAGAAACACTTTACATGTTGTGTTTATATTTTTGCTCAGTGTAGCTTGTCAGGTTTTTAATCCGTAGTCAGCCCGGGTCCATAGACAGCCTCTCTATCCTGTCTGCCTGGGTCCATAGACAGCCTCTCTATCCTGTCTGCCTGGGTCCATAGAGAGCCTCTCTATCCTGTCTGCCTGGGTCCATAGACAGCCTCTCTATCCTGTCTGCCTGGGTCCATAGACAGCCTCTCTAACCTGTCAGCCAGGGTCCATACAGAACCTCTCTATCCTGTCAGCCTGGGTCCATAGACAGCCTCTCTATCCTGTCTGCCCGGGTCCATAGAGAGCCTCTCTATCCTGTCTGCCTGGGTTCATAGAGAGTCTCTCTATCCTGTCTGCCTGGGTCCATAGAGAACCTCTCTATCCTGTCAGCCCGGGTCCATAGAGAGTCTTTCTATCCTGTCTGCCTGGGTTCATAGAGAGTCTCTCTATCCTGTCAGCCCGGGTCCATAGAGAGTCTCTCTATCCTGTCTGCCTGGGTCCATAGACAGCCTCTCTATCCTGTCTGCCTGGGTCCATTGAGAACCTCTCTATCCTGTCTACCTGGGTCCATAGAGAACCTCTCTATCCTGTCTGCCTGGGTCCATAGAGAACCTCTCTATCCTGTCTGCCTGGGTCCATAGAGAACCTCTCTATCCTGTCTGCCTGGTTCCATAGAGAACCTCTCTATCCTGTCTGCCTGGGTCCATAGAGAACCTCTCTATCCTGTCTGCCTGGGTCCATAGAGAACCTCTCTATCCTGTCTGCCTGGGTCCATAGAGAACCTCTCTATCCTGTCTGCCTGGGTCCATAGAGAACCTCTCTATCCTGTCTGCCTGGGTCCATAGACAGCCTCTCTAATCTGTCTGCCTGGGTCCATAGAGAGCCTATCTATCCTGCACTAATCCCTTTCTCTTTCTGATTTCTCCATTGACCCCTTCAGTCTGCCTTTCCTGGTGAGTTCAGGCCAGGGCCCCTGGCATCCATATTAGGAAGTCCCCTAGAGCTGAAACACTGCTGGGCTTGTAGAGTATATAGTAAGGCATCCAAATTAGGAAGTGAACCTCTGTTGTCAAATCTCCCGCAGTTCAGACAAAAGTCCCTCTGTCGTTGCAGTCCAATTTTTGTCTGAGGACTTAGTGAGGTGACTTCAGAATATGGATGCTGTAATATTTGGATTGGGAGTTATGTTGGTCGGGTTACCTAATGCTAGATCTGATATTTAAGAAAAGGTTTTTACCGTGACTGCTGTGGTGTAATACTGTTGTATAATACATTTACATTTTAGTCATTTAGCAGACGCTCTTATCCAGAGCGACTTACAGTAGTGAATGCATACATTTCATACAATTTCATACATTCTTTTTTTTTTTTTTTTTCTGTGCTGGCCCCCCGTGGGAATCAAACCCACAACCCTGGTGTTGCAAACACCATGCTCTACCAACTGAGCTACAGGGAAGGCTAATACTGTAGTATAATACCATGCTTCTACACCTGCATTGCTTGCTGTATATGGTTTAAGGCTGGGTTTCTGTACAGCACTTTGAGATATCAGCTGATGTAAGAAGGGCTTTATAAATACATTTGATTTTATTTAGTACCCTGAATTCTCCTGAACAATTGACCAATATGAAGAAAAACTCTGGGCCTGTATAGCCGACAATAAAAAGCTGGAGTACTTCCAGTGTCGATCTGGCCACATGTTCAGGAAAACGTTGTCTCTAAATACTACAGTACCGTAGCTTATAAAGCCTGATGAAGCCTGAGGATGTAGAGATGATGATGCCACCCACCACCACAGTGGCGGTGGATAATAATTGATTTCCTGGCGGAATCGGTTGTCGGCACGGCGGTGTTCTGCGGCTCTAATTATTTACGGCCTGGGGACCTTAGATCTTTCATTTCTCCTAAGTGTGTGTGTGTGTTTGTATGCCTGAGTGTGTGTGTTTGTATGCCTGAGTGTGTGTGTTTGTATGCCTGAGTGTGTGTGTTTGTATGCCTGAGTGAGCCTGGAGGGATGCTGGATGGACGGAATTACCCCCGGCAGCTCTGACGATGCCACGCGGTTTCAATCATAGAGAATGATAGAGGAGTCACCTTTGTATCTGTCCCATTATGGTGTCTGTGAGTACACAGGCAGCGCCATTGAGGCCATCCCCACTCTGAAGTAATCCATTTTCTTTTTCTACTGTTTCCATGAGTTGGTAACAAACAAACTGAAAAGGTGCATACTGCCACCTGGAGTGGGTTGTCTGAACAGGTATAAAGTCAAAGTTGTCAATTTACTGCCACCTACAGTTACGGTATGTTTGCTCAAAAGTATAATTCACTGGCTGATCCCTCCTGATGTGATCCTGTCTTTAACCAATAGGAAGTCCCACCCAGTTGACTACTTCAAAATGGTGAAAGTCCTCAATGACACTGTTCATGCTAATACAGGCTTTTGGGCACTAGAGTCCTCTAACATTCTCTATGGTCACATCTGTTATGCAGCCCGTCAGACTGTCAATACATGTTGAGTTGAATTAGATTGAATTGGATTGACTCACCATTCAGAGAGGTGGAAGCTGTAACACAGTGTCTGTGTGTTGGCATTAGAAGGTGCATTAAGATAAAATGACAATGACTGGCACCTAATAATACAGTACATGTCATCTCTCTAAGCAACCAGCCAGCTACTAGATACAGGTGTAAACTGTGATATATTCAATACGACAATAATACATGTCTGTCTTTTACACACACACACACACACCCCCCACACACACACACACACACACACTCAGGCATACAAACACACACACACACACACGCACGCACGCACGCACGCACACACACACACACACACACACACACACACACACACACACACAGGCATACAAACACACACACACTCAGGCATACACACACACACACACACACACATACTCAGGCATACAAACACACACACACACACACTCAGGCATACAAACACACACACACACACACACACTCAGGCATACAAACACACACACACACACACACACACACACACACACACACACACACACACACACACACACACACACACACACAGACACACACACAGGCATACAAACACACACACACTCAGGCATACACACACACACACACACACACACACTCAGGCATACAAACACACACACACACACACTCAGGCATACATACACACACACACACACACACACACACACACACACACACACAGGCATACAAACACACACATATATACACACACACTTACCACAATGTTTCCTCCTGGTTCCTGGCTGTTCTCTGTTACATCCATCCACTGGTTCTCCTTACTCCCAGTATTCATGTCCTCTACACACACAAAATCTTCAAATCTTGATTTAATCCAACAAATTACAGGGTGACACTGACAAACAGATCAATAAAAATGAAGTTGTCCCTACGGTGATAGTGTGAATAGTAGCCTATATTGAATGATTTTAGGTATTTCTGTATAGACAGGAGTAGGCTAATTAGGCTATACAATTTGGGCAATTTAATTCAATTTACTTAGCTAAGCTTCCCCTAGCCTTATGGATGCTCCTGTTTGTAGAGACAGAAATAGCCCAAACAGACCCTGGGACAGTTGTGAGACGATAGTTCCCACATTCATACAACCAGTAGGCCTAGGCTACATAAACAAAAGGTTACAAAGCAATTCATCTGATGCAACAGATCCGAACGTTTAGCTTAACATATTCATACACTATTTCTTAACGTTATTAGTGCAGCAATGTGCACAGTAGGCTACACACGGACATGCATTTGGCGGACACGGAAAGAAAGTTAATTACCAATAGAACATGAGAGAAATAGGCTACTGGTTTTTATTTATTTATTTTATTTAACCTTTATTTAACTAGGCAAGTCAGTTAAGAACAAATTCTTATTTACAATGGCGGCCTACTGGATTCAATGGCATATGGATGTCTTTATAAAATAATGGCCTCCACAGATATGTGTCGGATTTTGCATAGGCTACTTTGAAGCAAGATGAAACATCCCTCACGATATGTAGTAAAATGTTCAGGTTTCAAACAATTAAGAAGCTAAATGTTTTTTAAAATGCATACGCATCCTGCTCATTGCAAAGTGGTGTGTCACGCGCTGATGAAGCCTGCCTTCCGGTGACTATGCATTTGAATGGCGAATGGGAAGCACGCTTCAATTACTAGTTGAGAAATAAAAATAAACTCAACAAAAAAAGAAACGTCCTCTCACTGTCAACTGCGTTTATTTTCAGCAAACTTAACATGTGTAAATATTTGTATGAACATAACAAGATTCAACAACTGAGACATAAACTGAACAAGTTCCACAGACATGTGACTAACAGAAATGGAATAATGTGTCCCTGAACAAAGGGGGGGTCAATATCAAAAGTAACAGTCAGTATCTGGTGTGGCCACCAGCTGCATTAAGTACTGCAGTGCATCTCCTCCTCATGGACTGCACCAGATTTGCCAGTTCTTGCTGTGAGATGTTACCCGACTCTTCCACGAAGGCACCTGCAAGTTCCCGGACATTTCTGGGGGGAGTGGCCCTAGCCCTCACCCTCCGATCCAACAGATCCAGACGTGTTCAATGGGATTGAGATCCGGGCTCTTCGCTGACCATGATAGAACACTGACATTCCTGTCTTGCAGGAAATCACGCACAGAACGAGCAGTATGGCTGTTGGCATTGTCATGCTGGAGGGTCATGTCAGGATGAGCCTGCAGGAAGGGTACCACATGAGGGAGGAGGATGTCTTCCCTGTAATGCACAGCGTTGAGATTGCCTGCAATGACAACAAGCTCAGTCCGATGATGCTGTGACACACCGCCCCAGACCATGACGGACCCTCCACCTCCAAATCGATCCCGCTCCAGAGTACAGGCATCGGTGTAACACTCAGTCCTTTGACGATACACGCAAATCCGACCATCACCCCTGGTGAGACAAAAGCGTGACTCGTCAGTGAAGACCACTTTTTGCCAGTCCTGTCTGGTCCAGCGACGGTGGGTTTGTGCCCATAGGCGACGTTGTTGCCGGTGATGTCTGGTGAGGACCTGCCTTAAAACAGGCCTACAAGCCCTCAGTCCAGCCTCTCGGAGCCTATTGCGGACAGTCTGAGCACTGATGGAGGGATTGTGCATTCCTGGTGTAACTCGGGCAGTTGTTTCCATCCTGTACCTGTCCTGCAGGTGTGATATTCGGATGTACCGATACTGTGCAGGTGTTGTGTACACCTGGTCTGCCACTGCGAGGACGATCAGCTGTCCGTCCTGTCTCCCTGTAGTGCTGTCTTATGCGTCTCACAGTACGGACATTGCAATTTATTGCCCTGGCCACATCTGCAGTCCTCATGCCTCCTTGCAGCATGCCTAAGGCACGTTCACGCAGATGAGCAGGGACCCTGGGCATCTTTCTTTTGGTGTTTTTCAGAGTCAGTAGAAAGGCCTCTTTAGTGTTCTAAGTTTTCATAAATGTGACCTTAATTGCCTACCGTCTGTTAGCTGTTAGTGTCTTAACGATCGTTCCACAGGTGCATGTTCATTAGTTGTTTATGGTTCATTGAATAAGCATGGGAAAGTATTTAAACCCTTTACAATGAAGATCTGTGAAGTTATTTAGATTTTTACAAATTATCTTTGAAAGACAGGGCCCTGAAAAAGGGACGTTTCTTTTTTTGCTGAGTTTAGTAGCTGTTTTTGATTGTGGCCCAAAAAGTATTTTTAACACACACGTGCATTTAGAATTGTTGGCAAATGATTGGGTTTATAAAAGCGCTGTCTGACAGATTTCCCACTTAAAGGCTCTGTATCTGTTTGCTGTTTGTTTGCGCGTGTGATAAATAAGATACATAATGAATATACACGCGCCAAATGTAATTCCCAAACAAGTATGCAAATTAACCCATAGAACGATAAGCATGACCAGTCAAATGTTTTTACATTAGCTGGTATTTCCATCAGTAAATAGGCAAAAAATGATTATTTTTCAATGTTTTTTTTTTTATTATCCCGGACAATTGGCTGGTGTCAATTTTATGGATCGGCTTTAAAAAAAAAAAAAAATGAGGGCCAAAAGCCGGCTATTACCAGCTAACGGAAACCTGGACCCTAGAGACTGTTATGCTCCCTCTTGGAAACATAACTCTCTCCACTCCATCCAGGCAGCTTAAGCAAATAAATTGCGGCGAGGCGTTTTGCTAATTGAGCCATCCACAAGTAAAATTATTCATTTAATTTAATCCTGCCCTCCACATCTCTCTCTCTCTGCCTCCCTCTCTGTCTTTCTCTGCCTCTCTCTCCTTCCCTCTCAGCCTCTCTCTCTCTCTCTTTCTCTCTTTCTCTGCCCTTCTCTCTCTCTCTGCCTCTCGCTCTCTTTCTCTGCTTTTCTCTCTCTCTGCCTCTCTCTCTCTCCCTCTCTCCCTCTCCCTCTCCCTCTCTCTGCCCCCCTTTCTCTCTCTTTGTCTCTCTCTCTCTCTCTCTCTCTGCTTCCCTCTCTCTCTCTGCCTCTTTCTCTCTCTGCCTCCCTCTTTCTCCCCCTCTCTCTCTGACTCCCTCCCTCCCTCTCTCTCTCAATCTCTCTCTCTCTGCCTCTTTCTCGCTCTCTCGCTCTGCCTCTCTCCCTCTCTCTCCCCCACTCTCGGCCTCTCTCTCCCCACTATGCATCTCTCTGTCTCGTTCTCTCTCTCTTTCATTCTCTCTCGTTCTCTCTCTCTCCGTCTCTCTGCCTCCTCTCTCTGCCTCTCTCTCACCCCATTATGCATATCTCTCTCTCTCTCTCTCTGCCTCCTCTCTCTTTCTCTCTCCCTCTCTCGCTGCCTCTCGCTCTGCCTCCTCTCTTTCTCGTTCTCTCTCTCGTTCTCTCTCTTGTGCTGCCTCTCTCTCGCTCTGCCTCTCTCTCTCGCTCTGCCTCTCTCTCTGCCTGTCTCTCTTTCTCTGCCTCCTCTCTCTCATTCTCTCTCTCTCTCTGCCTCTCTCTCTGCCGCCATCTCTCTCTCTGCCTCCCACTTTCTCCCCTCCTCTCTCTGCCTCCCTCTCTCTCTCTTGCTGCCTTTCGCTCTCTTGCTGTCTCTGCCACCCCTCTCCCTCTCTCTGCCTCCCTCTCCCTCACTCTGCCTCCCTCCCCTCCCCTTCTCTCTCTCTCTCACTCTGCCTCTCTCTCTCTCTCGCTCTGCCTCTCTCTCTCTCGCTCTGCCTCTCCCTCCCTCTCCCCCTCTCTCTGCCTCTCTCTCTCCCCACTGTGCCTCTCTCTTTCTCTGCCACACTCTCTCGCTGTCTCTGCCCCCCCTCATTCTCTCTCTGTCCCCCTCATTCTCTCTCTGCCTCCTTCTCCCTCTCTCTGCCTCCTCTCTCTCTCTCTCTCTCTCTCTCACTGTCTCTCGCTGTCTCTCTCTCTCGTTCTCTCTCTCTCTGCCTCCTCTCTCTCTCTGCCTCTCGCTGCCTCTCTCTCGCTCTGCCTCCTCGTTCTCTCTCTCGCTCTGCCTCTCTCTCTCGCTCTGCCTCTCTCTCTCACTCTGCCTCTCTAGCTCTGCCTCTCTCTTTCTCTGCCTCCTCTCTCTCGTTCTCTCTCTCTCTGCCTCACTCTTTCTCCCCCCTCTCTCTCTCTCTCTCTCTCTCTCACTCTCTCTCACTCTCTCTCTCTCTGCCTCTCTCTCTTGCTGTCTGCCCCCCTCTCTCTCTACCTCCCTCTCTCTCTCTCGTTCTCTCTCTCGTTCTCTCTCTCTTGCTCTCTCTCTCTCTCTCTCTCTCTCTCTCTCTCTCTCTCTCGCTTTGCCTCTCCCTCCCTCTCCCCCTCTCTCTGCCTCTCTCTCCCCACTATGCCTCCCTCTCTCTGTTTCTGCCTCCCTCTTTTGCTGTCTCTGCCCCCCCTCATTCTCTCTCTGCCTCCCTCTCTCTCTCTCTCTGCCTTCATCTCTCTGCCTCCCTCTCCCTCCCTAGCTCTCTCTCTCTGTGAATAACACACACAGGCTCTGAGGTCTTCTCAGCAGGAAGGAGCACGCCTGTCTCATGGGATCTCTGGGTACTAGACAAAATAATGTTAAGGACTTCTCCTCCCTACAAGTGTGTGTTTTCTGTGAGTGCGAGCGTGTGTGTTCACATGTGTGTGTTTGTGTGTGTGTGTGTGTGTGTGTGTGTGTGTGTGTGTGTGTGTGTGTGTGTGTGTGTGTGTGTGTGTGTGTGTGTGTGTATGTATTTGTGTGTACTTTCTGCATTTTTAAAGTTGCTTAGAAAGTGCCAGATGCAGTATGACTCCAATGTGCTTCCTTCCTATGGTAAACTGAAACGGGCAATAATGCATGTGGGAAATGCTTGTCCTTCTAGTCTATGTGTATTCGTTTGCATTTGTGTACAGACTTTATGCACTTTTTAAGTTAGTTAGATCGTGCCAAATGCTGTATGACTCCACTGTGCTCCCTTATTGAAATTTAACTGGCACATATGCCTGTGTCTGTCTGTATATATCTGTTTGTGTGTTCGCTGCAGGTTATACCATTTTAACCAGCTACGATAGCTCCAGATACACTTACAGGTCCAATATGTCTCGCTGGTGAAATTTAACTGGCAGGCTCCCATGTCCCACTGGTGAAATTGAAACGGCAAATCAAATCAAATGTATTTGTCACATACACATGGTTAGCAGGTGTTAATGCAAGTGTAGGGAAATGCTTGTGCTTCTAGTTCCGACCATGCAGTAATATCTAACAAGTAATCTACCAATTCCACAACAACTACCTTATACACACAAGTGTAAAGGAATGAATACGAATATGTACATAAAAATATATAAATGAGTGATGGCCGAACGGCATAGGCACGATGCAGTAGATGGTATGGAGTACAGTATATACATATGAGATGAGTATTGTAGGGTATGAAAACATAAAGCAGCATTGTTTAAGGTGGCTAGTGATACATTACATCAGGATGGCAAGATGCAGTAGATGGTATAGAGTACAGTATATACATATGAGATGAGTATTGTAGGGTATGAAAACATTATATAAAGTGGCATTGTTTAAAGTGGCTAGTGATATATCTAATTACATCAAGATGGCAAGATGCAGTAGATGGTATGGAGTACAGTATATACATATGAGATGAGTATTGTAGGGTATGAAAACATATAAAGCAGCATTGTTTAAGGTGGCTAGTGATACATTACATCAGGATGGCAAGATGCAGTAGATGGTATAGAGTACAGTATATACATATGAGATGAGTAATGCAGGGTATGTAAACATTATATGAAGTGGCATTGTTTAAAGTGGCTAGTGATACATTACATCAAGATGGCAAGATGCAATAGATGGTATAGCGTACAGTATATACATATGAGATGAGCAATGTAGGGTATGAGAACATTATATAAAGTGGCTAGTGATACATTTAATTACATCAGATGGCAAGATGCAGTAGATGGTATAGCGTACAGTATATACATAAGAGATGACTAATGTAGGGTAAGTAAACATATAATATAAAGTGGCTAGTGATAAATTGATTACATAAATTTTCCCATTATTAAAGTGGTTTGAGTTGAGTCAGTATGTTGGCAGCAGCCACTCAATGTTAGTGATGGCTGTTTAACAGTCTGATGGCCTTGAGATAGAAGCTGTTTTTCAGTCTCTCGGTTCCAGCTTTGATGCACCTGTACTGACCTCGCCTACTGGATGATAGCGGGGTGAACAGGCAGTGGCTCGGGTGGTTGTTGTCCTTGATGATCTTTTTGCCGGCTCCCATGGCTCCCATGTCCCGCTGGTGAAATTGAACCGTCAGGCTCCCATGTTCCGCTGGTGAAATTGAACTGGCAGGCTCCCATGTCCCGCTGGTGAAATTGAACTGGCAGGCTCCCATGTTCCGCTGGTGAAATTGAACCGGCAGGCTCCCATGTTCCGCTGGTGAAATTGAACTGGCAGGCTCCCATGGCTCCCATGTCCCGCTGGTGAAATTGAACTGGCAGGCTCCCATGGCTCCCATGTCCCGCTGGTGAAATTGAACCGGCAGGCTCCCATGTCCCGCGGGTGAAATTGAACCGGCAGGCTCCCATGTCTCGCTGGTGAAATTGAACCGGCAGGCTCTCATGTCCCGCTGGTGAAATTGAACCGGCAGGCTCCCATGTCCCGCTGGTGAAATTGAACCGGCAGGCTCCCATGTCCCGCTGGTGAAATTGAACTGGCAGGCTCCCATGTTCCGCTGGTGAAATTGAACCGGCAGGCTCCCATGTTCCGCTGGTGAAATTGAACTGGCAGGCTCCCATGGCTCCCATGTCCCGCTGGTGAAATTGAACTGGCAGGCTTCCATGGCACCAAGTCCCGCTGGTGAAATTGAACCGGCAGGCTCCCATGTCCCGCGGGTGAAATTGAACCGGCAGGCTCCCATGTCCCGCTGGTGAAATTGAACCGGCAGGCTCCCATGTCCCGCTGGTGAAATTGAACCGGCAGGCTCCCATGTCCCGCTGGTGAAATTGAACCGGCAGGCTCCCATGTCCCGCTGGTGAAATTGAACCGGCAGGCTCTCATGTCCCGCTGGTGAAATTGAACCGGCAGGCTCTCATGTCCCGCTGGTGAAATTGAACCGGCAGGCTCCCATGTCCCGCTGGTGAAATTGAACCGGCAGGCTCTCATGTCCCGCTGGTGAAATTGAACCGGCAGGCTCTCATGTCCCGCTGGTGAAATTGAACCGGCAGGCTCCCATGTCCCGCTGGTGAAATTGAACCGGCAGGCTCCCATGTCCCGCTGGTGAAATTGAACCGGCAGGCTCCCATGTCCCGCTGGTGAAATTGAACCGGCAGGCTCCCATGTCCCGCTGGTGAAATTGAACAGGCAGGCTCCCATGTCCCGCTGGTGAAATTGAACCGGCAGGCTCTCATGTCCCGCTGGTGAAATTGAACCGGCAGGCTCCCATGTCCCGCTGGTGAAATTGAACCGGCAGGCTCCCATGTCCCGCTGGTGAAATTGAACCGGCAGGCTCCCATGTCCCGCTGGTGAAGCCCCTAGAACAAAAGATCAGTTCAGTTGAACAAGATCCCAGTATGTCTGATATAGAACAGAAGAACAAACAATGTTATCCCATAGGAGAGGCTTTTCCTTTTTACTCTGATAATGATGAGAATGATGGCTGGGATGTCTTTTATGCTTTTTTAAATCTCAACTGTCCTGTTTACTTCCCACATCTGTATGTACATTGCATTCGGAAAACATTCAGAACCCTTGACTTTTTTCCATTTTTGGCTATGTTTCAGCCTTATTCTAAAATTGATTAAATGTTTTCGTCATCAATCTACACACAATACCCCATAATGACAAAGCAAAAACAGGTTTTTGAAAATGTTGCAAATGTATTAAAAATAAAAAAACGGATATTTAACATTTACATAAGTATTCAGACCCTTTCCTCAGTAGATTTTCCTAGCCACCGTGCTTCTTTCACATGCATTGCTTGCTGTTTGGGGTTTTAGGCTGGGTTTCTGTACAGCACTTTGAGATTTCAGCTGATATACGAAGGGCTATATAAATAAATTTGATTTGATTTGATTTACTTTGTGTAAGTACCTTTGGCAGAGATTACAGCCACAGGTCTTCTTGGGTATAACGCTACAAGCTTGGCACACCTGTATTTGGAGAGTTTCTCCCATTTTTCTCTGCCGATCCTTTCAAGCTCTGTCAGGTTGGATGGGGAGCGTCACTGCACAGCTATTTTCAGGTCTCTCCAGAGATGTTCGATCGGGTTCAATTCCGGGCTCTGGCTGGGCCACTCAAGGACATTCAGAGATTTTTCCCAAAGCCACACCTGTGTTGTCTTGGCTGTGTGCTTAGGGTCGTTTGCCTGTTGGAAGGTGAACCTTCGCCCCAGTCTGAGGTCCTGAGTGCTCTGGAGCAGGTTTTCTAATGATCAATTAGTCTTTTAAAATGATCAACTTGGATTAGCTAACACAACGTGCCATTGGAACACAGGAGTGATGGTTGCTGATAATGGGCCTCTGTACGCCTATGTAGATATTCCATAAAAAAATCTGCCGTTTCCAGCTACAATAGTCATTAACAACATTAACAATGTCTACACTGTATTTCTGATCAATGTGATGTTATTTTAATGGACAAAAAATGTGCTTTTCTTTCAAAAACAAGGACATTTCTATGTGACCCAAAACTTTTGAATGGTAGTGTATGTAAATTAGTTATTTCTGTTTTTCTTTTTAATAAATTACCACACATTCTAAAAATCTGTTTTCACACAATTTTAGAAAATGGCTGTTACGTAATAAAATGTCAAGGAGTCTGACTGCACTGTAGGAGTTAGTTTAACCAACCCTTCTGACTGTACTGTAGGAGTTAGTTTAGCCAACCCTTCTGAATGCACTGTAGGAGTTAGTTTAACCAACCCTTCTGACTGTACTGTAGGAGTTAGTTTAGCCAACCCTTCTGAATGCACTGTAGGAGTTAGTTTAGCCAACCCTTCTGAATGCACTGTAGGAGTTAGTTTAGCCAACCCTTCTGAATGCGCAGTAGGAGTTAGTTTAACCCTTCTGAATGCACTGTAGGAGTTAGTTTAGCCAACCCTTCTGAATGCACTGTAGGAGTTAGTTTAACCCTTCTGGCTGCACTGTAGGAGTTAGTTTAACCCTTCTGACTGTACTGTAGGAGTTAGTTTAGCCAACCCTTCTGAATGCGCAGTAGGAGTTAGTTTAGCCAACCCTTCTGAATGCACTGTAGGAGTTAGTTTAGCCAACCCTTCTGAATGCGCAGTAGGAGTTAGTTTAGCCAACCCTTCTGAATGCACTGTAGGAGTTAGTTTAGCCAACCCTTCTGAATGCGCAGTAGGAGTTAGTTTAGCCAACCCTTCTGAATGCACTGTAGGAGTTAGTTTAACCCTTCTGACTGTACTGTAGGAGTTAGTTTAACCCTTCTGGCTGTACTGTAGGAGTTAGTTTAACCCTTCTGACTACACTGTAGGAGTTAGTTTAACCCTTCTGACTGCACTGTAGGAGTTAGTTTAACCCTTCTGACTGTACTGTAGGAATTAGTTTAACCCTTCTGACTACAGTTGCAAAATCCCTGTAACTTTCCTAAAATTTTTAGGTTTTCCAGAAATCATGTTTGGAGGATTCCCGGATTTCCTGCTTATTCCATCCTTTTACCAGGAATTTCTCAACCAGGATTTCTGTAAAACCAGGGAATTTTGGGGATATTACCAGAATTTTTGCAACCCTAAATGTACTGTATGTACAGATGTAGGATCTTAATTTGATCACACTATTGACGCAGGATGAAAAGCAAACTTGTAGTGAATTTGAGGTTTAAAAAGGCTTCTAAGGTTTGTCATTTCCACTTTACCATTTCAGGCTTGATTTGTCCTAACAAAACATGTATCAATCTCTACAAAAATGTCCATGAATTATAATCCAAACAATAATTTACATTTCCTGTTACTGCGGGATTATTTTGCTGCTCAAATTAACATACTGCTATGGTGACAGCTGCAGCTGTCCCATGGGAGAACACTTTTAGGTTTAGGTAAAACCCTGTATGTAAAACCCTTTCCACCGAGGGTTCTACATGGACCCCAAAAGGGTTCTACCTGTAACCATCGAGGGTTTTTCAAAGGGTTCTCCTGATGGGGACAGCTGAAGAACCCTTTTCGGTTACAGTAGCACCTTTTTTCTAAGAATTTAGTGTATGACATGACAATGTTAGTCACAAGGAGTTTGCTTGCTAGACTAGTGCACATACAGTACAGGTCTGGGACAAGCCGATAGCGTGAATCATGCTTCAGCATCCCCTCTCCCCGATAATCCTGGCTAGATAAGTGTGGTCTTCATAACTGTCTGGCTACACCATGAACAATAACTCTCCTCTTTTTCTCTCTCCTCTATCTCGCCCTTCGTCCTTCATAGTCCTAGTTGTACGTGTGGTCATAATACTGACATCACTATGGAAGAAAACGTTCCTCTCTTCCTCTCTCTATCATCTCTCCTTCCGTTGTCATCTCTCCCCTGTGGATGAGTGTGCTGCTTCTTTCTCCCCATTATCGGCCAGTATTCTCTTTGTTCTGTAAATGTGTCTATGGCATAAGTAGAAAAGGTTATCTGTTGAGTCATTCTCCAGTGGAGAAGGCCAGCCTGTCTAAACTTTAAACTGCCTTCAACGTGACCTTCTACTAGTGAAAGGTCTATGGAGGCCTCAATGGCCCTTGTGAAACAGGGAGGTTGTATATCACAGTACTGTATGGCCCTTGGGGAACAGGGAGGTTGTATATCACTGTACTATATGGCCCTTGGGGAACAGGGAGGTTGTATATCACTGTACTATATGGCCCTTGGGGAACAGGGAGGTTGTATTTCTATGAATAATATCTGTGAGAGTCAAATGTCCCTTAACCTGGTGACACTTATTGATGTGAGTGAGAATGCATGGGCTCAGAGGCAGATGGGACATACAGGTGAACAGGACTGTGTGTATGAACGGGACCGTGGGTATGAAATGGACCGTGGGTACGGTACGAACGGGACTGTGGGTACAGTATGAACTTACTGAGTGTGTGTATGTGTGTGAAAGCCCTACAGTGAGCAGCAGAGTGACCGACCAGTCTTCCCTCTGTCTTTACCTCCGAGGCAGTAGTCGTTGCCGGCGGAAACCCCCCATCACCACGGCTTCTCGTCCAATCGGAGAGAGAGAGAGAGAGAACTGGGTCACACCACGGGCATGCCCTTCTGATTGGCTGGGAATGATGTCACATTCCCCTTGGATCATCATCCGCCAAACTCCAGAAGAGGAATTAAAGATTCTCTGAACCCTTTTAGTAAATCCTTTTACTACAGGCCCCAACTGACATGAAAGTCTCTACCCATGTAGCTGGAAATGCTCATGTATTTTACTAACGGACCTCCTCATGTGTGATATGCATGTTTATGGAGTTTCCTTAATAATTGAACTGCAGATTAGTAGATTATTGGGGGTAGGTTGCACGTGGTGTGTTGTGCGTGTTTGCACTGAAACGTACATGCTGTGTGTGTGGTGTGCGTGCGAGCGTGTGTTCATACTGATAAGACACGGCAGAATCAAATGGAACGCTGTGGTTTAATATTGATGAAGATAAGACGATTCCTGCAGCTCAGCTGAATCTCAAATGGTTCCATCAGTAGAAGGCCTCATCGCTGGCCTTAGTGAAATGAATACATGAAACTGTGTGTGTGTGTGTGTGTGTGTGAGTGTGTGTGTGTGTGTCTGCGTGCGTGCGTGCGGGCGTGCGTGCGGGTGGGTGGGCGGGCCTGTGCGTGTGTGTGTGTGTGGGTGTCTGTATGTGTGATGGAACACATGGTGAATTGGACATATGGGTGTATGATAAGCAGGATGATCATGATACTCTGTTTCCACGTTCTGCCAGAGGCTAATTTACACCCATCAGCTTAATGATAAGTGACGATTAGAGCTAAGGTGACATCCTAGAGGAAAACCTGGTTCAGTCTGCTTTCCACCAGACACTGGGAGATGAATTCACTGGTCAGCAGGACAATAACCTAAAACACAAGGCCACATCTACACTGGAGTTACTTACCAAGAAGACAGTGAATGTTCCTGAGTGGCCGAGTTACAGTGTTGACTTCAATCTACTTGAAAATTTATGGCAATACCTGAAAATGATTGTCTAGCAATGATCAACAACCAATTTGACAGCTTGAAGAATTAAAACAAATAATAATAGGCAAATATTGTACATTCCAGGTGTGGAAAGCTCTTAGAGATTTACCCAGAAAGACTCACAGCTGTAATCACTACCAAAGGTCCTTCTACAAAGTATTGACTCAGAGGGTGTGAATACTTATGTAAATGAGAAATGTCTGTATTTAATTTTCAATACATTTGAAAACATTTGTAAAAACACGTTTTCACTTTGTCATGAATAGAAATATCTATTTAATCCATGTTGAATTCAGGCTGTAACACAACAAATGTGGAATAAATCAAGGGGTATGAATACTTTCTGAAGGCACTTTGTACTGTATCTGTGCTGCTCTTTTCTGCTTTAGCCACTGGTATGGTCTGGTCTGTTATGGTCTAGTATGGTCTGATCTGGTATGGCGTGCTACATTCTACACTGAAAAAGCAAGTAATGTAATGATTTTCAGTCTATAACTGTGAAATAAGAATAGCAGCCGCATGTCTGAGTCTGCTTCTGCAGGTGTGTAACAACTGGTATAATTAGGGAATAATTGGGTGAACTCTTTGAAGAATTAAACAATGTACACAGCTTTTTCCAGTATCACTTAGGTTGTCTTTAAATGCATAATGAATGAGGCATTAACTAAACATATTGATTGAGGGATTAACTAAGTATATTGATTGCGGGATTAACCAAACGTAACGCATGTGAGATTAACTAAGTATATTGATTGCGGGATTAACCAAACGTAACGCATGTGGGATTAACCAAACATAACGCATGTGGGATTAACCAAACATAACGCATGTGGGATTAACTAAACGTAACGCATGTGGGATTAACCAAACGTAAGACTAATGCTGTCGGTTGGTGACTTTCTGCATATTCAATTCGGTTTCCACATTGATACAGCGTACCAGTTACATTGAAATAACGTGGAAACAACATCAAATTACATTGAAATAACATTACATTAAACTAACATAAAAACAACGGTGACTCAATGTACTAAATCTGCCCATGCCCCCACCGTCATTGCTGTTTCAAAGCCACACCCTCTGGGCACAGTTCAACGTTCATTGAAAGGAAATGGAAACGACGTTGATTCAACCAGTGTATGCCCAGCGGGGTTACCAAGAATGAATCTGTTTTGACACTGTGGGTGGAAAGGAGCCTCTAAAATCCTAAATTAAATGTCTCCCTTCGACTCAAATTACATTTTATTTATACGGTGCTTTTTTACCCTGTCATTCGTCACACAGAACAAAACGTTTGAGACAGGAAACCAGGGTTGTGTTCATTAGGCACAAAACTGAAGAAAATTCTCCAACCCGGAGTGAAACAGGGAGGTATTTTCTGTTTTGCAATAGGAAAGACTCATTTTCATTTTTCATTGCACAGTGTTTTGAAACGGTGTGCCCTAATGAACATAGCTCAGACCTAAACCTCCGCTATAAGTGCGAGCCCAGGGCGACAGAGGCAGCAGGAGGAAACTCCTTGCTGTCTGTAGAATATCAAATCTCCACTCTCCATGTGAGTTTTCTGCTGAGATAGATTGTGTGTCCTAAGTGGTCCCCTATTCCCTATTTAGTACACAAAGTACTGCACTACGTAGGGAATAAGGTGGCATTTGGGACACCACCAGAGACCATAGAAGCGATGGGATGGCTGTATTTCTCTTGACTGTGTGAGAGAGAATGGAGAGATAGAGATCTACCACTGAGTGGAGGACAGAGCCTGCTGTGAGAGGTCTTTTATCGCTCTCTCTCTCTCTCTCTGTGATGAGAGGCCCCCTCTCACCATCTCTGTGATGAGAGGCCCCCTCTCACCATCTCTGGGATGAGAGGCCCTCTCTCACCGTCTCTGGGATGTGAGGCCCCCTCTCACCGTCTCTGGGCCCCTCTCACCATCTCTGGGATGAGAGGCCCCCTCTCACCATCTCTGGGATGAGAGGCCCCCTCTCACCATCTCTGGGATGTGAGGCCCCCTCTCAACGTCTCTGGGCCCCTCTCACCATCTCTGGGATGAGAGGCCCCCTCTCACCATCTCTGGGATGAGAGGCCCCCTCTCACCGTCTCTGGGCCCCTCTCACCATCTCTGGGATGAGAGGCCCCCTCTCACCATCTCTGGGATACTCACACCATCCATCTCTCTCCCACTCTCTGTCTGTCTTTGATACCAGCAACATCCCTCTCAATCTCTATTGGTCTCACCATCTCTGCACTCTTAGAAAAAAAGGTGCTATCTAGAACCTTAAAGGGTTCTTCAGCTGTCCCTGTAAGAGAACCCTTTGAAGAACCCTTTTTGGTTAGAGGTAGAACCCTCTTTAGAAAGGGTTCTACATGGAACCCGCATGGGTTCTATCTGGAACCAAAAAGGGTTCTCCTATGGGAATAGCCGAAGAACCCTTTTGGAACCTTTTTTTCTATGAGTGTGTGAGACCAGCACCAATCCTCTCTATCGGTCTCTGTGTTTCTCACTCATCATATTCACCATTCGTTCAGGATTATCTGTAGTCAAGGTAGAAGGTAGCATTCACAGTAATGTAGAAGTGTTTAGAAACATATTCAGTTCTTATTTACAGTTAAAGTGACTCCAAAATGACACAGGACATTATTTACCATTCATTTCACAAAATAATCTGAAACAAAACCAACATAAAGAGCAAATGGATCCAACAAATGTGTAGAGTCACAAGCTTGATGTAGTCATTCTTACCTATTGACTACTTTAATACACATAAGTGAATTTGTCTTAATACTTTCGCTCCCCTGGGGGGGTGTACTATGTACGTAAAGTGCTGTAATTTCTAAATGGTTCACCCGATACGGATGAAAATACCCTCAAATTAAAGCTGGTGGTCTGCACTTTAACATCATACAGTGCACTGGGGAAGTATTCAGACACCTTTTACTTTTTCCACATTTTGTTACGTTGCAAATGAATAAAAAAATGTACCTGAAATGTCATAGACACTTTACTCAGACACTTTACTCAGTACTTTGTTGAATCACCTTTGGCAGTGATTACAGCCTCAAGTCTTCTTGGGTATGACGCTACAAGCTTGGCACACCTGTATTTGGGGAGTTTCTCCCATTCTTCTCTGCAGATCCTCTCAAGCTCTGTCAGGTTGGATGGGGAGCGTTGCTGCACAGCTATTTTCAGGTCTCTCCAGAGATGTTCGATTGGGTTCAAGTCCGGGCTCTGGCTGGGCCACTCAAGGACATTCAGAGACTTGTCCCGAAGCCACACCTGTGTTGTCTTGGCTGTGTGCTTAGGGTCGTTGTCCTGTTGGAAGGTGAACCTTCGCCCCAGTCTGAGGTCCTGAGTGCTCTGGAGCAGGTTTTCATCAAGGATCTCTCTGTACTTTGCTCTGCTCATCTTTCCCTCGATCCTGACTAGTCTCCCAGTCCCTGCTGCTGAAAAACATCCCCACAGCATGATGCTGCCACCACCATGCTTCACCGTAGGGATGGTGCCAGGTTTCCTCCAGACGTGACGCTTGGCATTCAGGCCAAAGAGTTCCATCTTGGTTTCATCAGACCAGAGAATCTTGTTTCTCATGGTCAGAGAGTCTTTAGGTGCCTTTTGGCAAACTCCAAGCGGGCTGTCATGTGCCTTTTACTGAGGAATGGCTTCCGTGTAGCCACTCTACCGTAAAGGCCTGATTGGTAGAGTGCTGCAGAGATGGTTGTCCTTCTGGAAGGTTCATCCCATCTCCACAGAGGAACTCTGGAGCGCTGTCAGAGTGACCATCGGGTTCTTGTTCACCTCCCTGACCAAGGCCCTTCTCCCCCGACTGCTCAGTTTGCCTGGGCGGCCAGCTCTAGGAAGAGTCTTGGTGGTTCCAAACTTCTTCCATTTAAGAATGATGGAGGCCACTATGTTCTTGGGGACCTTTAATGCTGCAGAGATTTTTGGGTACCCTTCCCCAGATCTGTGCCTCGACACAGTCCTGTCTATGAGTTCTATGGACAATTCCTTTGACCTCATGGCTTGGTTTTTGCTCTGACATGCACTGTCAACTGTTGGACCTTATATAGACAGGTGTGTGCCTTTCAATGTCATGTCCAATCAATTGAATTTCAAGTTGTAGAAACATCTCAAGGATGACCAATGGAAACAGGATGCTCCTGAGCTCAATTTCGAGTCTCATAGAAAAGGGTCTGAATACTTATTTACGAAAGGTATTTCTGTTTTTTATTTGTAATAAATTAGCACACATTTCGAAAAATCTGTTTTTGCTTTGTCATTATGGGGTATTCTGTGTAGATTGATACAATTTTTCAAATTCCATTTTGGAATGAGCTGTAACGTAACAAAATGTGGATAAAGTCAAGGGGTCAGAGTACCATCCGAATGCACTGTAGGTACTTTTGGGGGGGGGGGGGGGGGGGGGGTGCCCCCATCTTGCTGGGTGCGTGCTACGCCACTGCTTAAATCACAAGTTAAATATAACTCTAAAAAATGTTAGACGTGTCAAATAAATTATATCCAGCTCAGGGCTCCAGCTATGCATTTAGTTTGCTAAGAAGATCCCTGTTCCTTAAATAGTTTTGTGCGTAAAAAAAGTAATATATATTTTAAAAAATTGCGGCCCTTTTGTTCACATTCCGTAATACCGTATACCCCAATATGATGCAGGAACGGTATGACGGTATGAAAATCTGAAAACCACCCAACCTTTCTCTCTCTCTTTCTCTCTCGCTCTCTCTCCCTCTCTTTCTCTCTTTCTCTCTCTCTCTCTCTCTTTCTCCCTCTCTCTCTCCCTCTCTTTCCCTCTGTCTCTCTCTCTCTCTCCCTCTGTCTCTCTCTCTCTCTCCCTCTGTGTATCTCTGGAAATCTGATACCAGTATCATCTCCACTTCTCTTTTTTTAAGTCAAGTTCACGTTCGTTGGTTTGTCTGATACCGGCAGGATCCTGAATGTGTGTGTTGATTTTGTAACTCTAACTGAACCCTCCAGGCAACAAAGCCTGCCCGAAAAGCCAGTTCCAGTGTGCCAACCGCAAGTGCTTGGCACCTGTCTACGTGTGCGACGGCGATGACGACTGCAGCGACGGCTCTGACGAACTCAAATGCTCCGACCGCCACTCGCCAACGAACACCTGCAGCCCGCACGAGTTCCGCTGCAACACCTCGGAGTGCGTGCCCGTCATGTGGAGCTGTGACGGCGACCCCGACTGCCCCGACGGCTCTGACGAGTGGCCGGAGCGTTGCGGTGTTGAAGGTTCACATCCACGACGCAGGGTGAACTGTACGATGGAGGAGTTCCGGTGCGCCAACGGGGAGTGTGTGAGGCTGCCGTGGAAATGCGACGGCGATCCGGACTGCAAGGATAAGTCAGACGAGGCAGAATGTCGTAAGTGTTCTTGAAGTTTTTTTTGTCTTAGATACATGAACATAAACATACACATACAGTCCATTCAGAAAGTATTCAGACCTCTTTGACTTTTTCCACATTTTGTTACGTTACAGCCTTATTCTAAAATATATTACATTTTAAAAATCCTCATCAATCTACACACAATACCCCATAATGACAAAGCAAAAACAATGAAATAAAATTAATTGAATCCATTTTAGAATAAGCATGTAACGTGGAAAAAAGGTCTGAGTACTTTCCGAATGCACTGTACATATCACATGAGCTTGGAGGAAGGGCTCGTGGTAATGGTTGGAGCGAAATGGGTGGAATGGTATCAAATACAACAAACACAAGTTTTCTATGTGTTTGATGCCATTCCATTCACTCTGTTCCAGCCATTATTGTGAGCCATTCTCCCCCTAGCATCCTCCACTGATACATACTGTACAGTTGACCTGCTCTAGCAGGACAGACATTTGATGAGCTAAATTACAACCATATTCTCTAGCAGTCTAGTTGTATTCTGCTCCACCTCTGTACATGGAGAATGACAACAACTATCCAGACTACCATATCTTTCATTTATTTTCCATCTGTGTTGCCACACCTTTTTGTCACAGAGCACATTTTCATTTCACCAGGCTCCACACAACTCAGTTTGTCCTGAGTGGCGAAAGAGAGATAGAGAGGGAAAGGGAGATATAGAGAGAGAGGGAGAGAGAGAAAAAAGAGAGATAGAGAGGGAAAGGGAGATATAGAGAGAGAGGGAGAGAGAGAAAAAAGAGAGATAGAGAGGGAAAGGGAGATATAGAGAGAGAGAGGGAGAGAGAGAAATAAAGAGAGGAAGAGGCAGACTGAGAGAGAGGGAAACAGAGAGATGGAGAGAGAGGGAGAACGTTCGTTTTTTCTGAAAAACACTCTGTGAAGATGGGGCAGTCGTGATAAAACAAGTCACTCTGTGAAGATGGGGCAGTCGTGATAAAACAAGTCACTCTGTGAAGATGGGGCAGTCGTGATAAAACAAGTCACTCTGTGAAGATGGGGCAGTCGTGATAAAACAAGTCACTCTGTGAAGATGGGGCAGTCGTGATAAAACAAGTTTTCCCATTAGCTGATGTAGGGATCCTGTCTGTCTGTCTGTCTGTCTGTCTGTCTGTCTGTCTGTCTGTCTGTCTGTCTGTCTGTCTGTCTGTCTGTCTGTCTGCCTGCCTGCCTGCCTGAATGTCTGCCTGCCTGCCTGCCAGCCTGCCTACATCTTTCTCAGCCTCCACTCTCTATGTGGTGTCATCAAGTCCCACTTCTCTCCTCTCTCTCTCTCTCTCTCTCTCTCTCTCTCTCTCTCTCTCTCTTTCTCTCTCTCTCTCTCTCTCTCTCTCTCTCTCTCTCTCTCTGCGGTGTCATCAAGCCCTATCCTCTCTCTTCTCCTTCCTCCTCTCTCTCCCTCCAATGTGTCATAAACGCCAATTAACACTGATAGATGTTATTTCAGCCAATTGAAAGGCAGCGCAGGGAGTAGGTTAAGCCATACGCAAAGGAGTAAGAGCGAGTGTCCACAGGTTGCTAGGCAACCCATTAATGTCCTGTAGTGTTTAAAAGCCCTTGAATAATAGCAAGGTCTCATTTTTGCCACAGCGAGCTATAAAACTATAATCACTCAGGTGGTGGTCATGATGCTTTATCCAACGTGACTGGTAGTGTACACTAACGGGGTGGACATGATGCTTTATCCAAAGTGACTGGTAGTGTACACTAACGTGGTGGACATGATGCTTTATCCAAAGTGACTGGTAGTGTACACTAACGGGGGGGTCATGATGCTTTATCCAAAGTGACTGGTAGTGTACACTAACGTGGTGGACATGATGCTTTATCCAAAGTGACTGGTAGTGTACACTAACGGGGGGGTCATGATGCTTTATCCAAAGTGACTGGTAGTGTACACTAACGTGGTGGACATGATGCTTTATCCAACGTGACTGGTAGTGTACACTAACGTGGTGGACATGATGCTTTATCCAAAGTGACTGGTAGTGTACACTAACGGGGTGGACATGATGCTTTATCCAACGTGACTGGTAGTGTACACTAACGTGGTGGACATGATGCTTTATCCAACGTGACTGGTAGTGAACACTAATGTGGTGGACATGATGCTTTATCCAAAGTGACTGGTAGTGAACACTAACGTGGTGGACATGATGCTTTATCCAACGTGACTGGTAGTGAACACTAACGTGGTGGACATGATGCTTTATCCAAAGTGACTGGTAGTGAACACTAACGTGGTGGACATGATGCTTTATCCAACGTGACTGGTAGTGAACACTAACGTGGTGGACATGATGCTTTATCCAACGTGACTGGTAGTGAACACTAACGTGGTGGACATGATGCTTATACACATATATTATTCACAGGTAACTGACAAAATCAAGAAAATGGGCCAGAACAGCTTTTAATTTGGGGATCCTAATAAAATATCAAATGCACCTTGACATAGATTCTACAGGTGTCTGAAACTCTATTGGAGGGATGAGACACCAGTCTTCCATGAGAAAATACATCATTTGGTGTTTTTTTTTATGGTGGTGGATCAAACCATTCAGTGACCACTCCTGCCCTGTGGATGGGGGTGTTGTCATCCTATGGGGGCATATCCATGGTAGCCAAAATAATGACCTGCCCAGCATTTTTATACATGACCCTAAGCATGATGGGATGTTAATTGCTTAATTAACACAGGAACCACACCTTTGTGGAAGCGCCTGCTTTCGATATACTTTGTATCTCTCATTTGCTCATTTAGTGTTTCCGTTATTCTGTCAGTTACCTGTATGTGACCCATGCTTTTGAATAAGTTTAGTTACGAGCTAGTTTAGCTTTGCGCGCACACACACACACACACACTGACTGGGAAAAAGAGTCACTGTCTGGCTTTTGGCTCAGCTACACACACTGTTCTCTATCTCCTGATAACACTAAATCATCCCCCTCATGCTTTATATAATATTGCTTTTTAGTGGGCTCTAGAAGGGAGTTTCATGTCTGGGCATGGGAATTAATGGCGACTAGGAGCGGGATACGGCTCCGCAGAGGCCTCCATCTTGGGGCAGGATACTGAAGATCATATATCACAGAGCCCACGGTTAACTGCTTCTCCTGCTAGGTACAGCTAATGTCCCGCTATGGACTGAACGTGTGTAGAGGGGTTGTCTGTCTGTCTGTGTGTCTGTCTCTCTGTGTGTGTGCTTCTTGAGTCCTCAGTTCAGTGCTCAGTTCAGTCCTCAGTTGAGTCCTCAGTTCAGTCCTCAGTTCAGTCCTCAGTTGAGTCCTCAGTTCAGTCCTCAGTTGAGTCCTCAGTTCAGTCCTCAGTTCAGTGCTCAGTTCAGTGCTCAGTTCAGTGCTCAGTTCAGTGCTCAGTTCAGTGCTCAGTTCAGTGCTCAGTTCAGTCCTCAGTTCAGCGCTCAGTTCAGCGCTCAGTTCAGCGCTCAGTTCAGCCCTCAGTTCAGCCCTCAGTTCAGTGCTCAGTTCAGCGCTCAGTTCAGTCCTCAGTTCAGTGCTCAGTTCAGTCCTCAGTTCAGTGCTCAGTTCAGTCCTCAGTAATTTTGTGTTTAACGGTCTCTTCTTCCTGTAGTCAATTTTTTTTCTCCAACTCTCTCCCATTCTTGTGTATGTGTGCGTCTGTGTGTATCCGTGTTTGCGTCTGTGTGTATCCGTGTTTGCGTCTGTGTGTATCCGTGTTTGCGTCTGTGTGTATCTGTGTTTGTGTCTGTGTGTATCTGGGTTTGTGTCTGTGTGTATCCGTGTTTGTGTCTGTGTGTATCCGTGTGTGCGTCTGTGTGTATCCGTGTTTGCGTCTGTGTGTATCCGTGTTTGCGTCTGTGTGTATCCGTGTGTGCGTCTGTGTGTATCCGTGTTTGCGTCTGTGTGTATCCGTGTTTGCGTCTGTGTGTATCTGTGTTTGTGTCTGTGTGTATCTGGGTTTGTGTCTGTGTGTATCCGTGTTTGTGTCTGTGTGTATCCGTGTGTGCGTCTGTGTGTATCCGTGTTTGCGTCTGTGTGTATCTGTGTTTGCGTCTGTGTGTATCCGTGTTTGCGTCTGTGTGTATCCGTGTTTGCGTCTGTGTGTATCCGTGTTTGTGTCTGTGTGTATCCGTGTTTGTGTGTGTGTGTGTGTGTGTGTCTGTGTGTATCCGTGTTTGTGTGTGTGTGTGTGTGTGTGTGTGTGTGTGTGTGTGTGTGTGTGTGTGTGTGTGTGTGTTACAGCCCTACTGACGTGCAGGCCAGATGAGTTCCAGTGTGGTGACGGCTCCTGTATCCACGGTACCAAGCAGTGTAACAAGGTCCATGACTGTCCTGACCAGAGTGACGAGGCTGGCTGTGTCAACGGTATGTGTAGACCCCTGGGTTGTGTGTGTGTGTGTGTGTGTGTGTGTGTGCCTGTATCTGTGTGTGTGTGTGTGTGTGTGTGTGTGTGTGTGTGTGTGTGTGTGTGTGTGTGTGTGTGCCTGTATCTGTGTGTGTGTGTGTGTGTGTGTGTGTGTGTGTGTGTGTGTGTGTGTGTGTGTGTGTGTGTGTGTGTGTGTGTGTCTGGCTTACTGGCTGTGTCAACAGTATGTCTGACACTCCGTATAGCTGTCTGCATGGCTGGCTGGCTCTCTATGTCTGACTGGCTGGCTGGCTCTCTATGTCTGACTGGCTGGCTGGCTTTTTATGTCTGACTGGCTGGCTCTGTGTCTGACCGGCTGGCTGTCTCTCTATGTCTCACTGGCTGGCTGGCTCTCTATGTCTGACTGGCTGGCTGGCTCTATATGTCTGGCTGGCTGGCTCAATATGTCTGGCTGGCTGGCTCTATATGTCTGTCTGGCTGGCTGACTCCATACAGTATGTCTGGCTGGCTGGCTGGCTCTATATGTCTGGCTGGCTGACTCCATACAGTATGTCTGGCTGGCTGGCTCTATATGTCTGGCTGGCTGGCTGACTCCATACAGTATTGTCTGTCTGTCTGGATGACTCTATATAGTATTGTCTGTCTGGCTGGCTGACTCCATACAGTATTGTCTGGCTAGCTGACTCCATACAGTATTGTCTGGCTGGCTGACTCCATACTATATTGTCTGTCTGGCTGGCTGACTCTATATAGTATTGTCTGTCTGGCTGGCTGACTCCATACAGTATTGTCTGGCTGGCTGGCTGACTTCATACAGTATTGTCTGGCTGGCTGGCTGACTTCCTGATTGGCTCGTTGGCTCTATATGTCTACCTAACTGGTTGTCTGTCTGTCTGTACCTTCCTGTACCTGTCTGTCTGCTGGTCTGTGTATGTCTGCCTGGCTAACTGTCTGTAGTAAAAGTCTTTCCCCATGTCTTCCTGCCACAGCCACTAAGTGTGAGGGTCCCTTGAAGTTCCTGTGTAAGAACGGAGAGTGTATCGACAGCTCCAAGGTGTGTGACAACGTCAAGGACTGCAAGGACCGCTCTGATGAGCCCAAGAAGGAGTGTGGTAAGAACACACACTCGGACACACACACTCGGACGCACACACTCGGACACACACACACACACACGGACACACACACACACACACACACACTCGGACACACACACACACACACACACACACACACACACACTCGGACACACACACACACGTGTTTAACCCCTTTTTATGTCAAGTCTAAATAAGGTCAGGAGAAAGAAATTGCTTAACAAGTCCCATACGTTGCATGGACTCACTGTGTGTGTAATAATAGTGTTTAAAATGATTTTTTAATGACTACCTCATCTCTGTAACCCACGCATACAATTATCTGTAAGATACCTCAGTCAAGCAGTGCATTTCAAACACAGATTCAACCACAAAGACCAGGGAGATTTTCCAATAAAAGCAGACATTATCCTATTGAACATGGTGAAGTTATTCATTCCACTCTGGATGGTGTATCAATACACCCAGTCACTACAAACATACAAGCATATGTCTCTAAGAGATGAAAATGGTTGTCTAACAACCAATTTGACAGAGCTTGAATTATTTTTTAAAGAATAATGGGGAAATAATGTACAATCCAGGAGTGGAAAGCTCTTAGAGACTTACCCAGAAAGACTCACAGCTGTAAACACTGCCTAAGGTGATTCTAACATGTATTGACTCAGGGGTGTGAATACTTATGTAAATTAGATATTTCTGTATTTCATTTTCAATACATTTGCTAAAAATTCTAAAAACATGTTTTCACTTTGTCATTATGGAGTAATGTGTGTAAATGGGTGAGAAAAAAAAATATTTAATTAATTTTGAATTCAGGCTGTAACACAACAACATGTGGAATAAGTCAAGGGGTATGAATACTTTCTGTAGGCACTGTGTTCAGAGGTGTGTGTGTATGTGTCTCCAAGCTAGCACTTATGCAGATGTCTGTGTGTCTGCAAGCTAGCACTTATGCAATGATGTGTGTATGCTCACCATAACAAAGTGGCTATCTCCATTGCATTTCAAAGCGTCGAGGGGCACGAGTCAAATTAGTATCAAGAGAAGAAAAGCCTCTGTGTGCTCATCAAAGGGGAGAGAAACAAACATCTGTGTGTGTGTGTGTGTGTGTGTGTGTGTGTGCGTGTGTGCGCGTGTGTGTGTGTGTGTGTGTGTCTGTGTGTGTGTGTATGTGTGTGTGTATGTATGTGTGTGCGTGTATGTGTGTGTGTGTGTGCGTGCGTGCTTGTGTGTGTGTGTGTGTGTGTTTGTGTACGTGTGTGTGTGTGTGTGTGTGTGTGTGTGTGTGCGTGTGTGCGTGCGTGCGTGCGTGCGTGCCTGCCTGTCTGCCTGCCTGCCTGCCTGCCTGCCTGCCTGCCTGCCTGCCTGCCTGCGTGCGTGCGTGCGTGCGTGCGTCTGTGTGTGTGTGTGTGTGTGTGTGTGTGTGCGTGTGTGTGTGTGTGTGTGTATGTATGTGTGTGCGTGTGTGTACGTGCGTGCGTGTGTGTACGTGCGTGCGTGCGTGCGTGTGTGTGTGTGTGTATGTGCATGCAGTAGTTTGTGTGCACACAGTGCCTTCAGAAAGTCTTCACACCCTTTGACTTTTTCCACATGTTGTCGTGTTACAGTCTGAATTTAAAATGGATGACATTTGGATGTTGTGTCACTGATTCTACACACAATACCCCATAATGTCAAAGTGGAATTTTTGTTGTTGATTTTTTATTTTTATACATTAATAACAAATGTAAAGCTGAAATGTCTTGAGTCAATATTCAACCCCTTTGTTGAATAAGCCTAAATAAGTTCAGGAGTAACAATGTGCTTATTAAAACCTTTTAAGGATCTCTACAGATCGGTGTTCCACCCGCAGGACGGTTGAGCTAATGTGCGCTAATGCGATTAGCATGAGGTTGTAAGTAACAAGAACCTTTCCCAGGACATAGACATATCTGATATTGGCAGAAAGCTTACATTCTTGTTAATCTAACTGCACTGTGCAATTTACAAATCAAATCAAATTTTATTTGTCACATACACATGGTTAGCAGATGTTAATGCGAATGTAGCGAAATGCTTGTGCTTCTAGTTCCGACAATGCAGTAATAGCCAACGAGTAATCTAACAATTCCACAACAACTACCTTATAGACACAAGTGTAAAGGAATGAATAAGAATATGTACATAAAAAAATATATGAATGAGTGATGATATAGAACGGCATAGGCAAGATGCAGTAGATGGTATAGAGTACAGTATATACATATGAGATGAGTAATGTAGGGTATGTAAACATATAAAAGTGGCATTGTTTAAAGTGGCTAGTGATACATTACATCAAGATGGTAAGATGCAGTAGATGGTATAGAGTACAGTATATACAGTAGCTACTACAGTGAAAAAATACCATGCTATTGTTTGAGGAGAGTGCACATTTATGAACTTGAAAAATTATTAATAAACCATTTGGCACATTTGGGCAGTCTTGACACAGCATTTTGAACAGAAATACAATGGTTCATTGGATCGGTCTAAAACGTTGCACATACACTGCTGCCATCTAGTGGACAAAATCTAAATTGCGCCTGGGCTGGAATAATACATTATGGCCTTTCTCTTGCATTTCAATGATTATTTTTTTTCTTTGTATTATCTTTTACCAGATCTGATGTGTTATATTCTCCTACATTCATTTCACATTTCCACAAACATCAAAGTGTTTCCCTTCAAATAGTATCAATAAAATGCATATCCTTGATTCAGGTCCTGAGCTACAGGCAGTTAGATTTGGGTATGTCATTTTAGGCGAAAATGTCAAAAAAGGAGCGGATCCTTATTAACAAATCACATAGTAAGTTGCATGGACTCATTCCGTGTTCAGTAATAGTGGTTAACATGATTTTTTTAAGACTACCCCATCTGTACCCCACACATACAATTGTCTGTAAGGTCCCTCAATCGAGTAATGAATTTCAAGCACAGATTCAACCACAAAGATTTATAGGGCTCCCGAGTAGCGCAGCGGTCTAAGGCACTGCATTTCAGTGCTAGAGGCGTCACTACAGACCCTGGTTTAATTCCAGGCTGTATCACAACCGGCCGTGATTGGGAGTCCCATAGGGCGGCGCACAATTGGCCCAGCATCGTCTGGGTTTGGCTCGGGGTAGGCCATCATTGTAAATAAGAATTTGTTCTTAACTGACTTGCCTAGTGAAATAAAAATGAAAAGATCAGGGAGGTTTGTCAATGCCTTGCAAAGAAAGGTATTGATTGGTAGATGGGTAAAAAAAGTATTACTAACCTAATTGACAGAGTGAAAAGAAGGAAGCCTGTACAGAATAAAAATATTCAAAAAAATGCATCCTGTTGACAAACAAGGCACTCAAGTAATACTGCAAAGAATGTGGCAAAGAAATTAACTTTTTGTCCTGAATACAAAGCATTATGTTTGGGGCAAATCCAACACAACACATCACTGAGTACCGCTCTTCATATTTTCAAGCATGGTGGTGGCTGCATCATGTTATGGGTATGCTTGTCATCAGAAAAGACTAGGGAGGTTTTTAGGATAAAAATAAACGGAATACAGCTAATCACAGG
>NC_042987.1:35179611-35184611 GCF_901001165.1 Salmo trutta | reverse complement strand
CCCCCCTCCACTGAGCTATTAGTCCAGTGTGATTGATAACCCCCCCCCACTGAGCTATTAGTCCAGTGTGATTGATAACCCCCCCCTCCACTAAGCTATTAGTCCAGTGTGATTGATAACCCCACCTCCACTGAGCTAATAGTCCAGTGTGATTGATAACCCCCCCCCCTCCACTGAGCTATTAGTCCAGTGTGATTGATAACCCCCCCCACTGAGCTATTAGTCCAGTGTGATTGATAACCCCCCCCACTGAGCTATTAGTCCAGTGTGATTGATAACCCCCCCACTGAGCTATTAGTCCAGTCGATTGATAACCCCCCCCCCCACTGAGCTATTAGTCCAGTGTGATTGATAACCCCCCCACTGAGCTATTAGTCCAGTCGATTGATAACCCCCCCCCCCACTGAGCTATTAGTCCAGTGTGATTGATAACCCCCCACTGAGCTATTAGTCCAGTGTGATTGATAACCCCCCCACTGAGCTATTAGTCCAGTGTGATTGATAACCCCCCCCCCACTGAGCTATTAGTCCAGTGTGATTGATAATCCCTCCACTGAGCTATTAGTCCAGTCGATTGATAACCCCCCCCCCCACTGAGCTATTAGTCCAGTGTGATTGATAACCCCCCCCACTGAGCTATTAGTCCAGTGTGATTGATAACCCCCCACTGAGCTATTAGTCCAGTGTGATTGATAACCCCCCCCCACTGAGCTATTAGTCCAGTGTGATTGATAACCCCCCCCCCCCCCCCCACTGAGCTATTAGTCCAGGGTGATTGATAATCCCTCCACTAAGCTATTAGTCCAGTCGATTGATAACCCCCCCTCCACTGAGCTATTAGTCCAGTGTGATTGATAACCCCCCCTCCACTGAGCTATTAGTCCAGTCGATTGATAACCCCCCCCCCCCCCCCACTGAGCTATTAGTCCAGTCGATTGATAACCACCCCCCCCCCCCCCCCCCCCACTGAGCTATTAGTCCAGTGTGATTGATAACCCCCCCACTGAGCTATTAGTCCAGTGTGATTGATAACCCCCCCCCCCACTGAGCTATTAGTCCAGTGTGATTGATAACCCCCCCCACTGAGCTATTAGTCCAGTGTGATTGATAACCCCCCCACTGAGCTATTAGTCCAGTCGATTGATAACCCCCCCCCCTCCATTCCTCCTCAGACATTGATGAGTGTGAGAACTCTAACGCCTGCAGCCAGATCTGCATCAACTACAAGGGAGACTTCAAGTGTGAGTGTTACCAAGGCTATGAGATGGACCCCGTCACCAAGACCTGTAAAGCAGAAGGTGAGGAAGGGAGGGAGGGATTGGTTGGTTGGTTGGAGGGAGTAGGTCAGTGGTTGGAATGAGGGAAGGAGGGAAGGAGAAAGGGAAACAAAGGAGTACTTCTCCAAGACTGTGGTTATGTGTCTTGGTTGGTACATACAGTGCATACTGCATCTAACACACCTAACAGGTGTCAGTATGACTACTGATTCTCTCCTCAACACACACTCAGACAGATACACAGACACAACGAACACACACAAACACCACTGTTTCTTTAGTCAATGAGCCACTAAAGTGTGACTCTCACTCTCCTGCCAATTAGGACAATTCTGTTTAAGAGTGTAAACAACGACAAAAGAATCCTCTCTCTCTTGAAGTTTTTGGGGCGTATTTTTCGGAGGAGACGAGGAATTTGAGAAATGTCCCTCTTGGCAGTGTTTACATTTTTTTTTTCTGGAAATATTTGAAGAGAGACTCACGTCTCGCTTTTTGAAATAATTAGTTGTAATGAGCTAAGCTGCTGTGACACTGTCACGATCGTCGTAATGATTGGACCAAGGTGCAGCGTGAGTAGCGTTCCACATCTTTATTATAACGTCAAACTTCAGCAAAATACAAAAACAATAAATGATCAAATGACCGTGTAGACAGTGAAGTGCAAATAGGCACCTACACAAAAACAAGATCCCATAAACACAGGTGGGAAAAATAACTACTTAAATATGATCCTCAATTAGAGACAACGATTACCAGCTGCCTCTAATTGGGAATCATACAAAACACCAACATAGAAAAAGAAACTAGAACACAACATAGACATAGATATACTAGATCATCCCCTAGTCACACCTTGACCTACTACACCATAGAGAAACAATGGCTCTCTATGGTCAGGGCATGACAGACACACCTTTTGAGCCTGGAGGGCATGAAGCATAATTAGAATGACACGTTCACAGTCTGAATCAGTTTGTCGCTAAAGCTAGTTAGAAAAGTGGTCTAATGGAAAATAATGTTCCAGTATCTTTATCCACTCCTTTAGAGGTTTTTGAGTATCTTTCCGTGTGTGAGTGTGTGCGCGCGCGTGTACGTACGTGTCTGCGCCTGCATATCATATCAGTTCATTCAGAAAGTATTCAGACCTCTTGACTTTTTCCACATTTTGTTACGTTACAGCCTTATTCTAAAATTGATTAAATAAATTTTTTTCTCATCAATCTACACACTATACTCCATAATGACGAAGCAAAAACAGGTTTTTAGAAATGTTTGCAAATGTATTACAAATAAAAAACAGAAATACCTTATTTACATACAGTAAGTATTCAGACCCTTTGCTAAGAGACACAAAATTGAGTTCAGGTGCATCCTGTTTCCATTGACCATCCTTGAGATGTTTCTACAACGTCATTGGAGTCCACCTGTGGTAAATTAAATGATTTGCAAAGTCACACACCTGTCTATATAAGATCCCACAGTTGACAGTACATGTCAGAGCAAAAACCAAGCCATGAGGTCGAAGGAATTGTCCATAGAGCTCCGAGACAGGATTGTGTCGAGGCACATATCTGGGGAAGGGTACCAATAAATGTCTGCCGCATTGAAGGTCCCAAAGAAAACACTGGCCTCCATCATTCTTAAATGGAAAAAGTCTGGAACCACCAAGACTTTTCCTAGAACTGACCGCCCGGCCAAACTGAGCAATCGGTAGAGAAGGACCTTGGTCAGGGAGTTTACCAAAAACCCGGTGGTCACTCTAACAGAGCTCCGTAGGTCCTCTGTGGAGATGGGAAAACCTTCCAGAAGGACAACTATCTTGGCTCCAGATAGAATATACCTGTAGGCACAGATCTAGGATCAGCTTTCCTTACCTTTAAGCTAGAATCCGTAGTGGGTGAAACGTTCAGTTGCGATATAGACAGAAACAAAGACATCAGTTTCCCTGATCTGGGATCAGATTCTACTTTCCTAATCCTAACCTTAACCATTAGGAGTAAAAACACAAACTGACCTTAGATTAGCACTTAAAGCAGCTTCACCCTACTCTAGAGCTCCAGTTGAAATAGCAGTTGAACGGATCCATATCCTTATAGCTCCCTGAGAACAACCAGATACCGCTTTTGACTGAACGCTTCCCCGTTCAAAGTCAATGATCTGACTGGTTTCACTTTGTTCAAGGTTGTTTAGCCTCGGCAGGGAACGACCGTATCGGTTTGTCTTTGTGTCTCTGTATTGAGTCATGACCGTGTTATGAGTCAATGAGCTCTGTGGGATAAGTGGATGTGTGTGTGTGAGATACTGCTCGGTGTGTGTGTGTGTGTAATGCTGTTTGCTGTTGTTACTGATCTATATCTTGTGTTAGATAATGAGGTGAGGAAGGTTAATAACGCGTGGACAGACTGATCGATACTGACACTATTCAGCAGTTTGGAATGTTTTAATGAGAGATCATGTCCGTCTTCCTCATGGTTTTAGGGGAGAACTGTGTTCAGCTCAGTTTAGTTGCATATTATGTCATGTAGAATCATAGGCTGAAATTCAATGATAGCGGACAGGAGTTTCTGAAATGCAATTTCTCTCAGGTATGGTGTTGAAGCTGTCAACCACTATATGGCTGACTCACCTTTTTGAAATTGCTTTCAGTGTGTACTAAAAGATGTATGTGTTGTGGGCATATTTATTAGATGCAAGGCCACATCAGTCCTGTAAATATTTGTTTGAAACTGTGTCAGATTGTTTACTTGTCTGCTGAATGAATTCTGGGCATAGAATAGAATATAATTGTCCATTTCCATTTGAGTAATTTAGCAGATGCTGTTATCCAGAGCGATTTAGGATTAGCGCATTATGGGTGAAATAAGTCAACCTCTCCACTTTCCTTTTCCAGGGAAGTCTCCCTACCTGCTGTTCACCAACCGCCAGGAGATCCGTCGGGTAGACCCGGTGAAGAGGGACTACCGCCAGGTGCTTGCCACCCAGAAGAATGCTGTGGCGCTGGACGTAGACGTGGCTAATAACCGTCTGTTCTGGTGCGACCGCTTCCACCGTAACATCTACAGGTAACGTTATCCTTCCACCGTAACATCTACAGGTAACGTTATGCTTCCACCGTAACACCTACAGGTAACGTTATGCTTCCACCGTAACACCTACAGGTAACGTTATGCTTCCACCGTAACACCTACAGGTAACGTTATGCTTCCACCGTAACACCTACAGGTAACGTTATGCTTCCACCGTAACACCTACAGGTAACGTTATGCTTCCACCGTAACATCTGCAGGTAACGTTATGCTTCCACCGTAACATATACATGTAACGTTATGCTTCCACCGTAACACCTACAGGTAACGTTATGCTTCCACCGTAACATATACAGGTAACGTTATGCTTCCACCGTAACACCTACAGGTAACGTTATGCTTCCACCGTAACATCTACAGGTAACATTATGCTTCCACCGTAACATATACAGGTAACGTTATGCTTCCACCGTAACACCTACAGGTAACGTTATGGTTCCACCGTAACACCTACAGGTAACGCTATGCTTCCACCGTAACATCTACAGGTAACGCTATGCTTCCACCGTAACATCTACAGGTAACGTTATTCTTCCCTTGTGATTCCGGAAATCCTCCAACTGGAATTTCTGAAAAACCTGGGAACTTTGTGAAAGTTTACGGAATTTTGCAACCCTACTTGACCCTGACTTGAACT
>NC_042987.1:35137111-35177111 GCF_901001165.1 Salmo trutta | reverse complement strand
CGCAGGACACACCTGTCCTCCTCAGAGAGACTGGGACACCCCTACGCACTGGCCGTGTTCGAGGTGTGTGTGTGGTTTTGCCGGTCTCTGCTGCTCTAAGGGGAACATCTTGTGAGTGAAGGGATGAGCTAGGTATCTGTGGGCACGCTTTAAATGAGCTGAGAGAGAGAGAGAGAGAGAGAGAGAGAGGTGCACAATAATTATTTATGTAACATGAATAGTTTCAAGTGTTGTCTAAAAACTACATAAGTTAACACGTCCTCTTGATTAAATATCCAGATACATTTTCTTTATATCTTTCAAATATGATATTTGAACGTTTCCGACGTGAATGTTCATTACCCTGTTGAGACAGAAACCACAGAAGGAAGACAGTCATTAATGGGGTTAGACATACAGAGCTTTCATTACCCTGGACTGGCCTGTCCTCCTGATCACATATCAAAACACGCTTTTTTAAAAACATTTTATTACCGTATAGTACTTTGTTCCCTGCTTGACTGTCCTTATCACCCTGTGGAGCAGGGGTGGGCAAACTGTTTGGCTCGTCGTTATTTTAAAATATATAGGTTGATTTTATCATTTATATAAATATATCGGTCCATTATAATGTATATAAATATATAGGTCCATTATAATGTATATAAATATATAGGTCCATTATAATGTATATAAATATATAGGTCCATTATAATGTATATAAATATATAGGTCCATTATAATGTATATAAATATATCCTGTAGGTCCATTATAATGTATATAAATATATAGGTCCATTATAATGTATATAAATATATACTGTAGGTCCATTATAATTTCTACATAGTTTCTATCTAGCTTTCAATGTTCAAGAGTGGCCTGAAGTGTTTTTTTCCCTGTATGGACTCGGGAGAGGCGCAGGTTGAGAGTGAAACACAACCCTGCCAAGCCTCACTGCTTCTTGACACAATGCTTAAGCCCGCCACAGGAGTCACTAGAGTGCGATGGGACAAGGACATCCTGGCCGGCCAGACCGTCCCCTAACCTGGATAATGCTGGGACAATTGTGCGTTGCCTCATGGGTCTCCCAGTCATGGCCAGCTGCTGTGCCTTAGACCACACACACACACACACACACACACACACACACACACACACACACACACACACACACACACACACACCACACACACACACACACACACACACACACACACACACACACACAGAAATCAGAACCAAGGACAGCCACATCATATTGAGTTTACATTGATTGGACTAAATCGTTTTTGGTATCTTTTAGTTATCACTGTATTAGACTAAACAGAGGTGATTTTTATAATGTTGTAGTTGAAATGGTGCTGGAATAGTGGTGGCAGCTAAACTGTGTCTTCTTATTGTCTCAGCGTTAGGCATATATATCACGGTGTCATATATATCACGGTGTCATATATATCACGGTGTCAAATATATCACGGTGTCATATATATCACGGTGTCATATATATCACGGTGTCATATATATCACGGTGTCATATATATCACGGTGTCAAATATATCACGGTGTCATATATATCACGGTGTCAAATATATCACGGTGTCAAATATATCACGGTGTCATATATATCACGGTGGCATATATATCACGGTGTCAAATATATCACGGTGTCAAATATATCACAGTGTCAAATATATCACGGTGTCATATATATCACGGTGGCATATATATCACGGTGTCAAATATATCACGGTGTCAAACATATCACGGTGTCAAATATATCACGGTGTCAAATATATCACGGTGTCATATATATCACGGTGTCATATATATCACGGTGTCATATATATCACGGTGTCAAATATATCACGGTGTCATATATATATCACGGTGTCATATATATCACGGTGTCATATATATCACGGTGTCAAATATATCACGGTGTCATATATATCACGGTGTCATATATATCACGGTGTCATATTGATCACGGTGTCATATATATCACGGTGTCAAATATATCACGGTGTCATATATATCACGGTGTCATATATATCACGGTGTCAAATATATCACGGTGTGAAATATATCACGGTGTCATATATATCACGGTGTCATATATATCACGGTGTCATATATATCACGGTGTGAAATATATCACGGTGTGAAATATATCACGGTGTCATATATATCACGGTGTCATATATATCACGGTGTCATATATATCACGGTGTCAAATATATCACGGTGTCAAATATATCACGGTGTCATATATATCACGGTGTCATATATATCACGGTGTCATATATATCACGGTGTCAAATATATCACGGTGTCATATATATCACGGTGTCATATATATCACGGTGTCATATATATCACGGTGTCAAATATATCACGGTGTCATATATATTTCGGTGTCATATATATCACGGTGTCATATATCACGGAGTCATATATCACGGTGTCATATATATCACGGTGTCATATATATCACGGTGTCATATATATCACGGTGTCATATATATCACGGTGTCATATATATCACGGTGTCAAATATATCACGGTGTCAAATATATCACGGTGTCAAATATATCACGGTGTCAAATATATCACGGTGTCATATATATCACGGTGTCATATATATTACGGTGTCATATATATTACGGTGTCATATATATTACGGTGTCAAATATATCACGGTGTCATATATATCACGGTGTCAAGGCATATGAACCAACAGGTTATAGAGCAAACAACGCAGTTATCACAACACATAGGTTGTAATAAGGCTTTAATTATTTTCTGTCTCTGCTTCCCCAGTGGTTTTACCGATGTAACGCTACAGTAATAGACTAACATAAGCTCATTGTGTTCAGAACAACCCAGGGTATGACACCATGTCATCTTGGAATTGTACATCTAACATAGCGATCATAAACGTTGACACTGTGTATGAAATGAGTTTTATGGTATGGAAATGTGATGTGCACAAACAGACGTTTTGGCCTGTATGACATCAAAGCGGTATTTATCTTTCAAAATACATAGTTTCCTCTTAATTTACCGCATTTCCTTCACTCAGACAACAAATAAATGGCAAAAGTTGTCCAGTTAGCGGGAGGGATGGGGTAGCAACATCTTGTGGCGTGCGGTGCTCAAGTTCAGATTGTCTGTCAGTCAAAACCCATACAGTTACTGGACAGCCACTACATTCCAATATAGACATTTATTATAGGATTTTATTATAGGAGTTTATTATAGGGGTTTATTATAGGGGTTTATTATATGATTTTATTATATGATTTTATTATAGGAGTTTATTATAGGGGTTTATTATAGGAGTTTATTATAGGAGTTTATTATAGGAGTTTATTATAGGAGTTTATTATAGCAGTTTATTATTGGGGTTTATTATAGGAGTTTATTATAGGGGTTTATTATATGATTTTATTACATGATTTTATTATAGGAGTTTATTATAGGGGTTTATTATAGGAGTTTATTATAGGGGTTTATTATAGGAGTTTATTATAGGAGTTTATTATAGGGGTTTATTATAGCAGTTTATTATTGGGGTTTATTATAGGAGTTTATTATAGGGGTTTATTATAGGAGTTTATTAGTGCCCAAATATGTCATTTTCAAGCCGTATACGGGTACGAGTGTCAAGGTTTAATGGTGTAACACCAAATGACGGAGCTATCATTAGCTGGGTATTGGAGTATTATGCAGAGCTTAATGTCTGTGTTTAACCTCCTACTGCTGTGTGTGTGTGTGTGTGTGTGTGTGTGTGTGTGTGTGTGTGTGTGTGTGTGTGTGTGTGTGTGTGTGTGTGTGTGTGTGTGTGTGTGTGTGTGTGTGTGTGTGTAATGCTGTTTGCTGTTTTTACTGATCTATATCTTGTGTTAGATAATGAGGTGAGGAAGGTTAATAACGCGTGGACAGACTGATCGATACTGACACTATTCAGCAGTTTGGAATGTTTTAATGAGAGATCATGTCCGTCTTCCTCATGGTTTTAGGGGAGAACTGTGTTCAGCTCAGTTTAGTTGCATATTATATCATGTAGAATCTGGGGATTTGTCCTCATTCCTCCTGTAAGTCGCTCTGGATAAGAGTGTCTGCTAAAATACAAAAATAAACTAATGTGTGTCTGCTGTGCTGTGTTCCCCTCTGGGAGGAAACAGGAGAGGAGCTGAGCTCTGGCCAGATCTCTGTTGTTCTTAGTGCCACACACACACTGCAGGCAGGACCACAACACTGGCACATATGGATGTGCAGGCACAGCTTTGACACACTGGCACACACCCATAACAACATTTTACTGCTGGCCCTAGTCACATGGCACACACAGACAGGCTGGAGGCTGGGTAGGGGTGGGCCAGAGGGAAGTGTGTGTGTGTGTGTGTGTGTGTGTGTGTGTGTGTGTGTGTGTGTGTGTGTGTGTGTGCACGCAAGCGTACACTAACAGCCAAAAGTTTGGACACACCTACTCATTCAAAGGTTTTTCTAAATTGTTTTACTATTTTCTACATTGTAGAATAATAGTGAAGACATCAAAACTATGAAAGAACACATATGGAATCATGTAGTAACCAAAAAAAGTGTTAAACAAATCAAAATAGATTTTAGATTTTAGATTCTTCAAAGTAGCCACCCTTTGCCTTGATGACAGCTTTGCACACTCTTGGCACACTCTCAACCAGCTTCACCTGAAATGCTTTTCCAATGGTCTTGAAGGAGTTTGAACATTGTAAAATAAATGTACACATACAATTTATTCAATAATTTCATCTAAATCACTTGCGCGTGGCAACGAGCGTCTGCGTAGGCAGGTGCTAAAGTAGGACTTGGTTCTATTTTTGACGCACTGCAAGTCCTGCCTTTCCCATCTCCTCATTGGTTTATAGGAGCATATACCCACGTGGGTGATTGAAAGATGAACTGAGGTCCACACTCCAGTCCAGTGGCTGAGAGATTATTAGAAACTATTAGTTTCCCCTTTTTATCTTTGGATTAAATGTCGGAATAGAGAACACAAGATCCAGAAAAAAAGGACCTTGTGCATTTCAGGTAAAATAACAACCAATGTTTATATCCCAGGACAAATTAGCTAGCAACAGCAAGCTAGCTAAATAGTACAAATTAGCTAGCAACTGTAAGCTAGCTAAATAGGACAAATTAGCTAGCAACAGCAAGCTAGCTAGCTAAATGTCCATGAATTTTTCATTTTGATATTTTAACCTGCGTGTCTGGATCGCATCTAGTGTGAATGTACAAAATCAACATGCTCGCGATGTCGCACGCGGACGCACGTGTTTGCCCGGTCTAGCCAGCATGTAAGTGTGTGTCAGTTTCATTTCACTGGCAGTTTAGTCACTGTGGTATTTACCCTGCTGCCTTAAAGGCTCTGCATGGTCAATCCACTGTGGTAATGACATTGTTTTAGTCCACTGTTCAAATTCCTAAAGAGGCTCCTAACACTCCGCTCCTAACGCTCCGCTCCTAAGCTCCCAGCTCCGTACTCTCACCTCGGTACTCTCCTCACCGCTCCGTACTCTCCTCTCCCCTCCGTACTCTCCTCTCCCCTCCGTACGCTCGGTACTCTCCGCTCCTTACGCTCCGCACGCTCCGCTCTTTACTCTCTGCTCCCTACTCTAAGCTCCGTACTCTCCGCTCCATACTCTCCGCTCCGTACTCTCCGCTCCCTACTCTCCCTACTCTCCGCTCTTTACTCTCCGCTCCCTACTCTCTGCTCCCTACTCTCCGCACTGTACTCTTCGCTCCCTACTCTCCGCTCCTTAGTCTCCGCTCCCTACTCTCTGCTCCTTTGTCTCCGCTCCTTAGTCTCCGCTCCGTTCTCTCCACTCCGTACTCTCCGCTCCCTACTCTCCGCTCCTTAGTCTCCGCTCCCTACTCTCTGCTCCTTAGTCTCCGCTCCCTACTCTCCGCTCCTTAGTCTCCGCTCCCTACTCTCTGCTCCTTAGTCTCCGCTCCGTACTCTCCACTCCGTACTCTCCGCTCCCTACTCTCCGCTCCTTAGTCTCCGCTCCCTACTCTGCGCTCCTTAGTCTCCGCTCCCTACTCTCCGCTCCCTACTCTCCCTACTCTCCGCTCTTTACTCTCCGCTCCCTACTCTCTGCTCCCTACTCTCCGCACTGTACTCTTCGCTCCCTACTCTCCGCTCCTTAGTCTCCGCTCCCTACTCTCTGCTCCTTTGTCTCCGCTCCTTAGTCTCCGCTCCGTTCTCTCCACTCCGTACTCTGCGCTCCCTACTCTCCGCTCCTTAGTCTCCGCTCCCTACTCTCTGCTCCTTCGTCTCCGCTCCGTACTCTCCGCTCCGTACTCTCCGCTCCCTACTCTCCGCTCCCTACTCTCCGCTCCCTACTCTGCACTCCATACTCTCTGCTTCCTACTCTCTGCTCCCTACTCTCCACTCCCTATTCTCCGCTCCCTATTCTCCGCTCCCTACTCTCCGCTCCGTACTCTCCGCTCCCTACTCTCCGCTCCCTACTCTCCGCTCCCTACTCTGCACTCCATACTCTCTGCTTCCTACTCTCTGCTCCCTACTCTCCGCTCCCTATTCTCCGCTCCCTACTCTCCGCTCCCTACTCTCCGCTCCCTACTCTCCGCTCCCTATTCTCCGCTCCTTAGTCTCCGCTCCGTATGCTCCCTACTCTCAGCTCCCTACTCTCCACTCCCTACTTTCCGCTCCGTACTCTCTCTGTACTCTCTGCTCCCTACTCTCCCCTCCGTACTCTCTGTACTCTCGGCTCCGTACTCTCCGTACTCTCCGCTCCCTACTCTTCGCTCTCTCCTCTCCGCTCCGTACTCTCTCTGTACTCTCCACTCCGTACTCTCCGCTCCGTACTCTCTGTACTCTCCGCTCCCTACTCTCCGCTCCCTATTCTCCGCTCCCTACTCTTCGCTCTCTCCTCTCCGCTCTGTACTCTCCGTACTCTCCACTCCGTACTCTCCGCTCCCTACTCTTCGCTCTCTCCTCTCCGCTCTGTACTCTCTGTACTCTCCGCTCCCTACTCTCCGCTCCCTACTCTCCGCTCCCTACTCTCCACTCCCTACTCTCCGCTCCCTACTCTTCGCTCTCTCCTCTCTGCTCCGTACTCTCTGTACTCTCCACTCCGTACTCTCCGCTCCGTACTCTCTGTACTCTCCACTCCGTAGTCTCCGCTCCATACTCTCTGTACTCTCCACTCCCTACTCTCCACTCCCTACTCTCCACTCCCAACTATCCACTCCTAAAACTGCTGGTAAATTTGAAAGGAGCTTTTTACAATTTCAGTAAAAAGAAAATGGAAATCCTTTTTGCATCTGCAGTTGTCACAATAGCATCTACAGTAGAGCTCTACTATTAAAAGTTAATATGTGAAAATTCCTAATGCATTGTAGTAGCTAAAAGGAAAAATATGTTCTTATTGAAAGCTGATACAAATGTTAGACAGCTACTGCAGGATGGTGGTTTAATAATACATAATTTATTGTCCATTTTGTGAGAAGAAAACATTTGTTAGCCTTCCGTAAAACCCAGTCCACTTTTATTACAGTTTTATTTAGTGTATTGCAGCAAACGTACACTAACACACGTACACACACGCACCAGGGTTTCCATTTCCATTAGCCTGCTTTTTTCTTTTTTTTGCAGGATTTTTTTGGGGGGGGCGATAAATTACTGTTGCCGGCCCCAAAAAATTGCATTGCAAAATAAAGCTTTTTATCCATTGATGGAAATACCAGTCGATGTAAATACATTTGACCATCATGCCTAACGGTCTATATGTTAATTTGCATAATTTAGTGGAAATAAGTTAACCTGTAACCTTATTTATCCGACACAACACGCAGCATACAGAGACGGGATTTCGCCTGCAGCTCCTCAGCTGGTTGTTGCTGGAGTAAAACATGTGCTTTTATAAGCCCATTCAAGGCGCTACAGAGGGTAGTGTGTACTGCCCAATACATCACTGGGGCCAAGCTTCCTGTCATCCAGGACCTCTATACTAGGCGGTCACCCAAGACTCCAGTCACCCAAGTCAAAGACTGTTCTCTCTGCTACCACACGGCAAGCGGTACCGGAGCGTCAGGTCTAGGTCCAAAAGGATCCTTAACAGCTTTTACCCGCAAGCCATAAGACTGCTGAACAATGAATCAAATGACCACCCGACTATTAGCATTGACCCCCCCCCCCCCCCATTTGTTTTGACACTGTTGTTCCTCTCTGTTTATTATCAATTCATAGTCACCAGATGGCTTGTTTGCTTGTTTGATTCGTTTTTGGATTTATCGACCGATGGCCTGTAAGGTCAGGAATGATATATCCATATTATGTTTTGTTGTGTTTTGACATCTCCTTTTGTTTGGGTATTCGGTCCGGCTGGGAAGCTTCAATAGCTGGAGAACACTGAGCAAATATCTATTTGAGGATCAACCATTGATCCATTCTTAAGTAAGAATTATCCTCACAGGTATAATGCTGAATAGTTTTGTTGATATATTTCAATGTTAAACAAATTACTTTAATCATTAACACTACAATGAAAATGCCTGCTGTAGTTGTGGCTATTTCCAGCGATGCAAAAACTGATGTCAAGGAAAATGGAAAATGAGACCTGGAGCAAGGTTGTGGGTGGAAATGCCCCAAAGGAGACTGTTTTACCTATTTGTATCATGGAGAGAGAAATCCTGACAAAGGAGGAGGCCATAGCCAACCCCATTAAGGAGGAGGAGCTCTACCACAGTCTCATACAGGAAATTCATCCAAACCACTTGAGGCCAGAACAGAGAGTACTCTAGTGTGTGTGTGTGTGTGTATATATATATGTAGATAGATAGATAGATAGATAGATAGATAGATAGATAGATAGATAGATAGATAGATAGATAGATATAGATATGTATATATGTATATATGTATAGATAGATAGATAGATAGATAGATAGATAGATAGATAGATAGATAGATAGATAGATAGATAGATAGATAGATAGATAGATAGATAGATAGATATGTATAGATAGATAGATAGATAGATAGATAGATAGATAGATAGATAGATATTCTCAGTAAGGAAGCAAGGGAAAAGCTTCTGATCAGAGGAATAACAGTTAGAGGAAAACATGTTGTGTTCAAAGACAATAATCCGTTCAGTTTGAAGTCGCGCGTGGCTGACCAGAACTACATTCATGTTACAATTAAAGAACTACCTGAATCAGCAGATGATAGTGTTGTGACTGAGTTCCTGGCTAAAGCTGGATGTAAGGTGATGGGGAGAGTGATGAGGTGCATGATAAGATACAAGGGTCAACTCACAAACTGCTCCAATGGAGATTGTTTTGTTGAAGCAGCACCCATCATTCCTACATGTTGAAGCAGCACCCATCATTCCTATATATTCCTATAACACGGTCTGTAAAGATGGGCCCCTCACTGGATCAAAGTATTTTATGATAGACAAGGTCCTGCGTGTAGACAGGACTGGCTGACACAAGCCCACACTAGAGGGGGTCAGGAGATGGTAGAGTACAGTCCTACTACACTGGACAACATAAGGTGCATGGAGGAAACTTTTTCACGCTATGTGCAGGACAACAATCCTGTCCCCATGAGTAGGGCAGACGTATCACATATCTCAGCTGAAATGACTGAACGTGAGACTGAGGTAGAAGATAATAATTCCTTGGCTCCCAAGGACAAAGACGGAGTGAACGAAACATCGGAGTTGGTACCTGGTGAGTCTGCAACAGTGACCTTTCATTCCAAGGAAAAGAAGAATAAGAGGAAAAATTCTAAAAAATGAAGCTGGGAAAATGGTTACTGAGACCAGTGACAATCATAACCCAATGGAAAACCTTGAGGTTAATAAGAGATCCGGAAGGCGGTGCAACTCTCTGGGGAATACAAAAGAAGGCAGCCAAACATCAATGATGGCCTTCGTTCAAACAATCCGGAATCAACATACACCCAAGCGGCCCAGGGTACCAAGCTCCCCATCAGAGTCTGGAGTTACAGTAGGTCACCTGCAGAAAAAAATGATATTGAGAATGTAATTCTGGGAGAAGTGGAGGAAAGTCCCCCTAATTAGCCATCCAGACCGAAATCATTGATGAAGGATTGAAATAATCTATATTTGAGTAACCAAAATGATCTGGTTCAGAGAAGGACTTTCTGTGTATGTGAGCATAACTTATGTTGCTAACATGGCTTTTCAAGAGAATGAGCAATCTGCTGATCATTACATTTTAATGCCAACTCTTGATACATGTCCCAAACAAAACCCACCTTCGAGACAGAAACTCAGTTCCCTTAACCCAGGTATTAGAAAACATTGTACCATGAAACTTTTTTAAACTGTTAATCAGGCTAAAATGCTCTGGGACCCTGGTTCTAAGCCTAGAGGAATATTGGGAGGGCATCTTAATATTTGTAGCATTATTTCTAAGAGTGAACAGGTAGAACATTTATTGAACGACTGTAATCTCAATTTTTTTCTGTTTCTCTGAGACATGGGTGAAGAAATCTTCTCCTATTTCTGCCTTTAATGTCCTTGGATATTCCATATTCAGGAGGGACAGGGAAGAGGGCAGAGGGGGTGGATTGCTTATATACATGAAAGATAACTTTAAATGCAAACGTATCATATGGAAACATGCCAATGACATTGAATGTATGGGGCTGAATGTGTTCCTCTCCCCTCATATGTCTCTCGCTATTATTAGATTATACCAACATCTGATATCTCATTTTATGACCATCTAAATGCCATGCTTAAAGAATGTGACCATAAGAAGGAGATTATCTTCATGGGCGATTTCAATATAAACTGGGAAAACAAAACTTGCAGAAAAAAACTCAGAGATCACAGATTATTTTAACCTGACTCAAATAATACAAGGTCCAACCAGAGTAACACAGTCATCCCAGACTCAAATTGATCTGGTGTTTACTAATAGACCTGATTGAATAATTAAGTCCAGTAACTTACTAACTGGCATATCTGACCAGAATGTTACATTGGTGGTTAGAAAGATCACTAAAAAGAGATTTAAGAACCATATTAATGTGCGATAAAAACATCCAGAAAAGTGAGCAGAGTAACTACGACGCAGCTATAAGTCAAATGGACTAGTCTGATCTGTTAAGCAATGATGACCCAGAGTCTAGATACATAACATTTCTGTCAGCTATTGACGAAGTGGATACCTCTTTTACTAGGAAATTTCAATGTAAGCCAAGACGGAAAACCTCTCTACCATGTCTCAACGAGGACCTCTGGAGGCAGATAAGAGAACGGGATTTTTCCTTGGGAAAAAAGCACTAAAGTCTGGTAAGAATGATGACAGATGTATATTTACAGCACTGAGAAATAAGGTGGTTAGGAATATAAAAAAAAAAGCAAAAGCAGAGTTCTTTCTTAGAGTAATCAATGAAGCGAAAGGAAATGGCAAAGTGATTTGGGAAAATCTCAAAAAACTAACGGGGAGATGAGCTGAAAAGGCCAAAAAACATCCTGAATTAAAGGTTAATTGGATTCTAATTCAAGACTCCAATTTCATATCACCACCTTTAACAATTTTTTTGTTGACTCTGTCATGGAACTGGCTCAAAGATTTTCAACCAAGAGCACAGTTCTCACTCCCATAGATAATAATAAACCAATATTCAGAATTCCTGAAATCTCAGGGCCAGCAGTGGACAGTAATATTAGCTTCTTCAGGAGCTCTAGAACAAACAATGTATTTTGGTCTAGACACTGTATTCCTGAAGACACACAAATATTCTCTGATTGCCCCTATTGTACATATAGTTAATCTGTCCGTCAAATATGGGTTCTTCCCCAATGTTTGGAAGTCTGCTGCAGTGATACCTGTTTTAAAATCTGGTGACCCAACACTGGTGGAAAATTAACGACCTAAGAGCATTCTTTCAGTGCTATCAAAAGTAGCTGAAAGATGGGTGGCTGATCATCTGACTGATCACCTCATTCAGGGCAACTCCACACATCAAATGCAATTTGGATACAGAACTAACCCTTCTACCGAAATAGCCAATTGCTATCTTCTGGAGTGCATTAAATCTAAACTGGACATAGGTGGTGAAGTCAGCGCAGTCTTTTTGTATCTTAAAAAGGCCTTTGATACTGTGAATCATGAGGTCCTCCTATCCAAACTATCCTCCCTTAATGTGTCCACTGAAGTCATTAGTTGGATATATTCCTATCTGACAAAGAGAAGTCAAAGGGTTCGTTTGGGGGACACTCAGTCTGTCTCTCTTTACTATAACATTGGGGTCCCACAGGGTCAATATTAGCCCCCCTTCTGTGTACCAGCTATATAAATGATCTACAAGTTAACATGCAGATGTGTGCAGACGATACAGTTCTGTATGTACATTCAAAAAATAAACAATTGGTTGTTAAAGTTAACTGAAGCTATGGTACATGTTTCTAAATGGATGATTCATTCTTGCCTGCATTTAAATATCAACAAAACTGTTTGTATGTACTTCTCTAAGAAATCCATAGATTTTTCCCAATGAGCTGTTCTTGTTAATGGGGAAAATCTGAAAGTAGTGTCTATCTTCAGGTATCTTGGTGTCATTTTGGACTCCAACTTGACATTTAAGAAACATGTGAAGAAGGTGGTTAACACAGTTAAGTTTGGATTATCCAACTTCAGGTTTATAAGACCTTTCCTTCCTCTGGAGAACGCCAAACTGTATATGCATGCTATGATCTTCTCACATTGGAGATATTGCCTCACATGCTGGTCACAAGCAGGACCTACTATTCTGAAACCAATTGAATCACTCTACAAACAAACACTTCAGATTTTTGATAACAAACCAAACAGTTACCACCATTGTCATATCATTTACAAACATCATTTATTTAGTCTGGATAGCTCTAAGCAGTATGTAGATGCAAGCCTTGTCTTTAAGATCCTGCATGGTCTTGCCCCTCCACCCCTATGCCGGCATATCATGCTCAAGGAAAGCACCTCCAGGATAACAAGGGCAGTAACTAGAGGGGATTGCGTTGTCCCTTTTCGACACAGTATAATCAGCCAATCGGCCTTCTCTGTCAGAGCTACAGTATACTGGAATACAATGCCCATGGACTTGAGAAGCTGCACTGATTATCTGTGGTTCATATGTAAGATGACAGTTGATGATAGTGTTGTTGTTGTTAGAATTATATATTATTGGATGTAATGTATTTGTATGTTGTATTGTTTTAGTGAGTGTGTGTATTGTGACTGTGTAATGGTCCTTAGCTGTCCTGGGACTACGGGTGCAAATGAGCTTTTGGCTAACCCCCGGCACATTTACATGGATGTTGCATTATTGTAATATTGATGTTGATTAATGTGCATTGTTCCCTATAAATAAATAAAACAAACGTTACCCCCAACTACATGTACAAATTACCTGAACTAACCTGTACCCCCACACATTGGCTCGGTACCGGTACCGAGCGGTGTTTTCTTATTTTATTGTGTGTTTTTTTGTGTTATTATTTACTTTATTTAGTAAATATTTTCTTAAATCTATTTTCTGAAAACTGCTTGTTGGTTAAGGGCTTGTAAGTAAACATTTCATGGTAAGGTGATTTGAAACAATCCACACCTATTTGTTTTAAAAAGAAGATATGAAAACCAATAGAATAGGAGAGAAACGGCCACAGTGTTGGGTACAATAGGGAAGTACATGGAAATACATTTGCCAAAATTACTCCTGTCTATATAGAAATAAATCAAATACTTCAACATACTTCACCAGAAAGCATGACTTATTAGTAACTATCTTCCGTTGTCCAGAAGCCAAAGGCACAATCCTAGTCATATTAGCAACCCACTCTAGTTGTTGCATCTTTAAATTCCCCATTTTCATCTCTGTCACATATGAAACTGCTATCAGGTGCTCTGTTTAGAATGGTGTTTTACCAGGTGCTCTGTTTAGAATGGTGTTTTACCAGGTGCTCTGTTTAGAATGGTGTTTTACCAGGTGCTCTGTTTAGAATGGTGTTTTACCAGGTGCTCTGTTTAGAATGGTGTTTTACCAGGTGCTCTGTTTAGAATGGTGTTTTACCAGGTGCTCTGTTTAGAATGGTGTTTTACCAGGTGCTCTGTTTAGAATGGTGTTTTACCAGGTGATCTGTTTAGAATGGTGTTTTACCAGGTGAGCTGTTTAGAATGGTGTTTAACCAGGTGCTCTGTTTAGAATGGTGTTTTACCAGGTGCTCTGTTTAGAATGGTGTTTAACCAGGTGCTCTGTTTAGAATGGTGTTTTCTCAGGTGATCTGTTTAGAATGGTGTTTTACCAGGTGAGCTGTTTAGAATGGTGTTTTACCAGGTGAGCTGTTTAGAATGGTGTTTTACCAGGTGATCTGTTTAGAATGGTGTTTTCCAGGTGATCTGTTTAGAATGGTGTTTTACCAGGTGAGCTGTTTAGAATGGTGTTTTACCAGGTGAGCTGTTTAGAATGGTGTTTTACCAGGTGCTCTGTTTAGAATGGTGTTTTACCAGGTGCTCTGTTTAGAATGGTGTTTAACCAGGTGCTCTGTTTAGAATGGTGTTTTCTCAGGTGATCTGTTTAGAATGGTGTTTTACCAGGTGAGCTGTTTAGAATGCTGTTTTACCAGGTGAGCTGTTTAGAATGGTGTTTTCTCAGGTGATCTGTTTAGAATGGTGTTTTCCAGGTGATCTGTTTAGAATGGTGTTTTACCAGGTGAGCTGTTTAGAATGGTGTTTTACCAGGTGATCTGTTTAGAATGGTGTTTTACCAGGTGAGCTGTTTAGAATGGTGTTTTCTTAGGTGATCTGTTTAGAATGGTGTTTTACCAGGTGATCTGTTTAGAATGGTGTTTTACCAGGTGATCTGTTTAGAATGGTGTTTTCTCAGGTGATCTGTTTAGAATGGTGTTTTCCAGGTGCTCTGTTTAGAATGGTGTTTTCTCAGGTGCTCTGTTTAGAATGGTGTTTTCTCAGGTGCTCTGTTTAGAATGGTGTTTTCTCATGTGCTCTGTTTAGAATGGTGTTTTCTCAGGTGCTCTGTTTAGAATGGTGTTTTCTCAGGTGATCTGTTTAGAATGGTGTTTTGCAGGTGCTCTGTTTAGAATGGTGTTTTCTCAGGTGATCTGTTTAGAATGGTGTTTTACCAGGTGCTCTGTTTAGAATGGTGTTTTCTCAGGTGATCTGTTTAGAATGGTGTTTTCTCAGGTGATCTGTTTAGAATGGTGTTTTCTCAGGTGATCTGTTTAGAATGGTGTTTTCTCAGGTGATCTGTTTAGAATGGTGTTTTACCAGGTGATCTGTTTAGAATGGTGTTTTCTCAGGTGATCTGTTTAGAATGGTGTTTTCTCAGGTGATCTGTTTAGAATGGTGTTTTCTCAGGTGATCTGTTTAGAATGGTGTTTTACCAGGTAATCTGTTTAGAATGGTGTTTTCTCAGGTGCTCTGTTTAGAATGGTGTTTTCTCAGGTGCTCTGTTTAGAATGGTGTTTTACCAGGTGCTCTGTTTAGAATGGTGTTTTACCAGGTGCTCTGTTTAGAATGGTGTTTTACCAGGTGCTCTGTTTAGAATGGTGTTTTACCAGGTGCTCTGTTTAGAATGGTGTTTAACCAGGTGCTCTGTTTAGAATGGTGTTTTCTCAGGTGATCTGTTTAGAATGGTGTTTTACCAGGTGAGCTGTTTAGAATGCTGTTTTACCAGGTGAGCTGTTTAGAATGGTGTTTTCTCAGGTGATCTGTTTAGAATGGTGTTTTCCAGGTGATCTGTTTAGAATGGTGTTTTACCAGGTGAGCTGTTTAGAATGGTGTTTTACCAGGTGATCTGTTTAGAATGGTGTTTTACCTGGTGAGCTGTTTAGAATGGTGTTTTCTTAGGTGATCTGTTTAGAATGGTGTTTTACCAGGTGATCTGTTTAGAATGGTGTTTTACCAGGTGATCTGTTTAGAATGGTGTTTTCTCAGGTGATCTGTTTAGAATGGTGTTTTCCAGGTGCTCTGTTTAGAATGGTGTTTTCTCAGGTGCTCTGTTTAGAATGGTGTTTTCTCATGTGCTCAGTTTAGAATGGTGTTTTCTCAGGTGCTCTGTTTAGAATGGTGTTTTCTCAGGTGATCTGTTTAGAATGGTGTTTTCTCAGGTGCTCTGTTTAGAATGGTGTTTTCTCAGGTGATCTGTTTAGAATGGTGTTTTCTCAGGTGCTCTGTTTAGAATGGTGTTTTCTCAGGTGATCTGTTTAGAATGGTGTTTTGCAGGTGCTCTGTTTAGAATGGTGTTTTCTCAGGTGATCTGTTTAGAATGGTGTTTTCCAGGTGCTCTGTTTAGAATTGTGTTTTCTCAGGTGATCTGTTTAGAATGGTGTTTTACCAGGTGCTCTGTTTAGAATGGTGTTTTCTCAGGTGATCTGTTTAGAATGGTGTTTTCTCAGGTGATCTGTTTAGAATGGTGTTTTCTCAGGTGATCTGTTTAGAATGGTGTTTTCTCAGGTGATCTGTTTAGAATGGGGTTTTACCAGGTGATCTGTTTAGAATGGTGTTTTCTCAGGTGATCTGTTTAGAATGGTGTTTTCTCAGGTGATCTGTTTAGAATGGTGTTTTCTCAGGTGATCTGTTTAGAATGGTGTTTTACCAGGTGCTCTGTTTAGAATGGTGTTTTCTCAGGTGCTCTGTTTAGAATGGTGTTTTCTCAGGTGCTCTGTTTAGAATGGTGTTTTACCAGGTGCTCTGTTTAGAATGGTGTTTTCTCAGGTGATCTGTTTAGAATGGTGTTTTACCAGGTGATCTGTTTAGAATGGTGTTTTACCAGGTGATCTGTTCAGAATGGTGTTTTCTCAGGTGATCTGTTTAGAATGGTGTTTTCTCAGGTGATCTGTTTAGAATGGTGTTTTCTCAGGTGATGTGTTTAGAATGGTGTTTTCTCAGGTGATCTGTTTAGAATGGTGTTTTCTCAGGTGCTCTGTTTAGAATGGTGTTTTACCAGGTGCTCTGTTTAGAATGGTGTTTTCTCAGGTGATCTGTTTAGAATGGTGTTTTCTCAGGTGATCTGTTTAGAATGGTGTTTTCTCAGGTGATCTGTTTAGAATGGTGTTTTACCAGGTGATCTGTTTAGAATGGTGTTTTCTCAGGTGATCTGTTTAGAATGGTGTTTTCTCAGGTGATCTGTTTAGAATGGTGTTTTCTCAGGTGCTCTGTTTAGAATGGTGTTTTACCAGGTGATCTGTTTAGAATGGTGTTTTACCAGGTGATCTGTTCAGAATGGTGTTTTCTCAGGTGATCTGTTTAGAATGGTGTTTTCTCAGGTGATCTGTTTAGAATGGTGTTTTCTCAGGTGATGTGTTTAGAATGGTGTTTTCTCAGGTGATCTGTTTAGAATGGTGTTTTCTCAGGTGCTCTGTTTAGAATGGTGTTTTACCAGGTGCTCTGTTTAGAATGGTGTTTTCTCAGGTGATCTGTTTAGAATGGTGTTTTCTCAGGTGATCTGTTTAGAATGGTGTTTTCTCAGGTGATCTGTTTAGAATGGTGTTTTACCAGGTGATCTGTTTAGAATGGTGTTTTCTCAGGTGATCTGTTTAGAATGGTGTTTTCTCAGGTGATCTGTTTAGAATGGTGTTTTCTCAGGTGCTCTGTTTAGAATGGTGTTTTACCAGGTGATCTGTTTAGAATGGTGTTTTCTCAGGTGATCTGTTTAGAATGGTGTTTTCTCAGGTGATCTGTTTAGAATGGTGTTTTCTCAGGTTGATCTGTTTAGAATGGTGTTTTCTCAGGTGATCTGTTTAGAATGGTGTTTTCTCAGGTGATCTGTTTAGAATGGTGTTTTACCAGGTGATCTGTTTAGAATGGTGTTTTCTCAGGTGATCTGTTTAGAATGGTGTTTTCTCAGGTGATCTGTTTAGAATGGTGTTTTACCAGGTGATCTGTTTAGAATGGTGTTTTACCAGGTGATCTGTTTAGAATGGTGTTTTCTCAGGTGATCTGTTTAGAATGGTGTTTTACCAGGTGCTCTGTTTAGAATGGTGTTATGCCGTGAATTGCATTTTGGCAAATGTTTGAAAATGACGGTTTACTGGCTGCTTCATTACATGAGTTGCATGTTCTGTTCAGACGCATCACCACAATCTAAAAGTGATTTCTGTCGTTCTGAGCACCGTGGGTGGACGCTCTAATGGGTTTATGTACCCAATGCATATGGGTCCGGTAAATTTAAATCTTCTCGGTCTCGTTGTCCGGCGCCACATTTTCCTAACGGAAACTCTGACACACACACACTTCCGTTCTCGCAGCCGTACTCTTATGGGCATTAAGTTCTTGGTTTCCACATCAATAGTGGGAATGATGTCAGCTCCCCTCCGCAGAACGGAATGATGTCAGCTCCCCTCCGCAGAACGGAATGATGTCAGTTCCCCTCCGCAGAACGGAATGATGTCAGCTCCCCTCCGCAGAACGGAATGATGTCAGCTCCCCTCCGCAGAACGGAATGATGTCAGCTCCCCTCCGCAGAACGGAATGATGTCAGCTCCCCTCCGCAGAACGGAATGATGTCAGCTCCCCTCCGCAGAACGGAATGATGTCAGTTCCCCTCCGCAGAACGGAATGATGTCAGCTCCCCTCCGCAGAACGGAATGATGTCAGCTCCCCTCCGCAGAACGGAATGATGTCAGCTCCCCTCCGCAGAACGGAATGATGTCAGCTCCCCTCCGCAGAACGGAATGATGTCAGCTCCCCTCCGCAGAACGGAATGATGTCAGCTCCCCTCCGCAGAATGTCTTTTGAAGGTTGATAATGTTAGGGGAACGTTCCCGGAAACAGAAAATAAACAACAACAACAGGGTGAAGTCAAGGTTGCGGTCAGAGTTGGTTTACCTCAGTGGAATGGAATGCTCACCCTTACAGTAGCAATAAGAGATACAGTACCTAGATATTTCTGAACTGTAAGAGTACAGCTTATTCACATGACGTTGCTTTAGAAGTCAGACTGGCAGTCTGTCTGTTTGTCTGCCTGTCTGTCTGTCTGTCTGTCAAATTCATTTTTATAACCCCTTTTACAACAACATTTCCCCAAAGTCCCACTAGCTAGCTCAGCCTTTTATAAATCAAAGTCCCACTAGCTAGCTCAGCCTTTTATAAATCAAAGTCCCACTAGCTAGCTCAGCCTTTTATAAATCAAAGTCCCACTAGCTAGCTCAGCCTTTTATAAATCAAAGTCCCACTAGCTAGCTCAGCCTTTTATAAATCAAAGTCCCACTAGCTAGCTCAGCCTTTTATAAATCAAAGTCCCACTAGCTAGCTCAGCCTTTTATAAATCAAAGTCCCACTAGCTAGCTCAGCCTTTTATAAATCAAAGTCCCACTAGCTAGCTCAGCCTTTTATAAATCAAAGTCCCACTAGCTAGCTCAGCCTTTTATAAATCAAAGTGCCGTCTGTCTGCTACATTATTTTACGGATAATTACACACAATGTTATTGATGTACAAAGTGATTGTGTATTCGTTGCTTCTCTATCTATCCCTCCCTCCCTCCCTCATCTCTTTCCTCCTGTCAGGACCGTATCTACTGGACAGACCGGGAGAGAGAGGCGGTGTACAGCGCTAACAGGCTAACCGGCCAGGACATCAGCACAGTGGCCGAGCACCTCAAAGACCCTCACGACATAGTGGTCTTCCACCCGCTCCGCCAGCAACCAGGTGTTTCTGACTGTGTCTCTGTCTCTGACTGTGTCTGTCTCTGACTGTGTCTCTGTCTCTGACTGTGTTTCTGTCTCTGACTGTGTCTCTGTCTCTGACTGTGTCTCTGTCTCTGACTGTGTCTCTGGTCTCTGTCTCTGACTGTGCCTCTTGTCTCTGTCTCTGACTGTGCCTCTTGTCGCTGATTGTGTCTCTGTCTCTGACTGAGTCTCTGGTCTCTGTCTCTGACTGTGTCTTTTGTCTGTGATTGTGTCTCTGTCTCTGTCTCTGACTGTGCTTCTTGTCTCTGATTGTGTCTCTGTCTCTGACTGTGTCTCTGACTGTCTGTCTCTGACTGTGTCTCTGGTCTCTGATTGTGTCTCTGTCTCTGACTGTGCCTCTTGTCTCTGACTGTGTCTCTGACTGTGTCTCTGTCTCTGGCTGTGTCTCTGTCTCTGATTGTGTCTCTGTCTCTGACTGTGTCTCTGTCTCTGATTGTGTCTCTGACTGTGTCTCTGTCTCTGATTGTGTCTCTGACTGTGTCTCTGTCTTTGACTGTGTGTGTGTCTCTGACTGTGTCTCTGACTGTGTGTGTGTCTCTATCTCCTACACTAAGGCCCAGACAGCTGTAACCTGGGCAGTGAGGACAACGGTGGCTGTGAGTACCTGTGTCTCAAAGCCCCCCAGATCACAGAGCACTCCCCCAAATACACCTGCGCCTGCCCCACAGGACAGGACCTGGGCCCCGAAATGCGTGCCTGCATGCCAGGTGAGAGAGTGTGTGTGGGTGGGTGTTAGTGGAGGCTGGTGGGAGAATGGGCTCAACTGATATCCCTTCATTCCATTCTATCCATTACCATAAAGCCCATCCTCTGATTTAAAGTGACCCCAGCCTCTACTACTGTGTGGGATTTTACTTTATGTTAGGTTTTGATAAAACTATAGTAAAACTATATTATGATCACCTTAATGTCCAATCGTGTTCTCGCCTAATTGTGTTCTAGTCTAATTGTGTTCTAGTCTAATTGTGTTCTAGTCTAATTGTGTTCTAGTCTAGTCTTGTGTTCTAGTCTAATTGTGTTCTAGTCTAATTGTGTTCTAGTCTAGTGTTCTAGTCTAATTGTGTTCTAGTCTAATTGTGTTCTAGTCTAGTCTTGTGTTCTAGTCTAATTGTGTTCTAGTCTAATTGTGTTCTAGTCTAGTCTTGTGTTCTAGTCTAATTGTGTTCTAGTCTAATTGTGTTCTAGTCTAATTGTGTTCTAGTCTAATTGTGTTCTAGTCTAATTGTGTTCTAGTCTTAATTGTGTTCTAGTCTTAATTGTGTTCTAGTCTAATATTGTTCTACTCTAATATTGTTCTGGTCTAATATTGTTCTACTCTAATATTGTTCTGGTCTAATATTGTTCTACTCTAATATTGTTCTGGTCTAATATTGTTCTGGTCTAATATTGTTCTTCTCTAATATTGGTCTGGTCTAATATTGTTCTGGTCTAATATTGGTCTGGTCTAATATTGGTCTGGTCTAATATTGGTCTGGTCTAATATTGTTCTCGTCTAATATTGGTCTGGTCTAATATTGGTCTGGTCTAATTGTGTTCCAGTCTAATCGTGTTGTAGTCTAATCGTGAATAATGATAAGTGAGAAAGTTAACAACAAAATGTGTCAATATCCCAATACTTTTGGAGCTCACTCTATAAGTGAATTTGACGAAATACTTATGACTTCTTTAAATGTGGGGACTAGATACATAAAGTGCTTTCATTTGTAAACGGTAAAACAGATATGTATGAAAATACCCTCAAATAAAAGATTACATTCTGTGTTGTTGCATCATATGAAACATTTGATCTCAAATCCACAATGCTGTGTTGAGCCAAATTAAAAGTTTTAGCTTCACTGTCCAAATAAATGTATAGACTATAACTAATATTGACTTTCCTTCTTCCTCTAGCAAATGAGACTACTACCACATCATCGCCTGTGGCCATCACCACGGCCGCCAACGACAAGGACTCCCCTCGCACTTCTGGGTCGTCCCAGGCAGACGCCGGGGTGCCCCACCTCATCCCAGTCCCCTCCAGCACCCCAGAGCCCCCCCCTAGCTCAAAATCTGGGGTGGAGGAGAAGGAAGGCCGGGGTTTGGATCCCACTGCTGTCACCAAAATCATGGTCACCTCCACCACAGTAGGCTTCGTCGTCAAGGACGACAGCAACCTCTCCCACCACTGTGAGTGTGTGGGTGTTTGTATCTGTGCAGTATGTTTATACTCTGTTTAACAGACGTAAATAAGTGGCAATTAGCTACATAGTAAAATAGATTTGACAGCACGCCATAAAAAGGCTTCAGTTATTCATGTATTCCCCTTATTCAGCAATTAGCGTGGATGTGTAATTTTCAATAATTTAGAGAGATAGACACAACATTTCACCAAGCAGGCATGATAATATAAAATGTCATTATTGTGTGTGAGTGTGAGGCTAGAAGTGGGTATATACACTACATGACCAAATGTATGTGGACACGTCCAACCAAAAGTATGTGCTAGTCGAACATCTCATTCCAAAATCATGGGCATTAATATGGAGCTGGTCCCCCCTTTTGCTGCTATAACAGGTTCCAATCTTCTGTTAAGGCTTTCCACAAGATGTTGGAACATTGCTGCGGGGACTTGCTTCCATTCAGCCTCAAGAGCATTAGTGAGGTTCTGGCACTGATGTTGGGCGATTAGGCCTGGCTCGCAGTCGGCGTTCCAATTCATCCCAAAGGTGTTCGATGGGGTCAGGGCTCTGTGCGGGCTAGTCAAGTTCTTCCACACAGATCTCTACAAACCATTTCTGTATGGACCTCGCTTTGTGCACCGGGGCATTGTCATGCTAAAACAGAAAAGGGCCTTCCCCACAAGTTGGAAGCACAGAATCGTCTAGAATGTCATTGTATGCTGTAGCGTTAAGATTTCCCTTCACTAGAACTAAGGGGCCAAAACCATGAAAAACATCCCCATTCCTTCTCCACCAAACTTTACAGTTGGCACCATGCATTGGGGCAGGTAGCTTTCTCCTTGCATAGATTAGTCCATCGGACTGCCAGATAGTGAAGTGTGATTCATCACTCCAGAGAACGCGTTTCCAATGCTCCAGAGTCCAATGGTGGCGAGCTTTGCACCACTCTAGCCGATGTTTGGCATTGCGCATGGTGATCTTAGGTTTGTGTGCGGCTGCTCAGCCATGGAAATCCATTTCAAGAAGCTCCCAACAAACAGTTATTGTACTGAAGTTGCTTCCAGAAGCAGTTTGGAACTGAATGTTGCAACCGAGGCCAGACTATTTTTACACGCTACGCGCTTCAGCACTCGGCAGTCCCGCTCTGTGAAGCTTTTGTGGCCTACCACTTCGCGGCTGAGCCGTTGTTGCTCCTAGATGTTACCACTTCACAATAACAGCACCGGGGCAGCAATAACAACACCGGGGCAGCTCTAGCGGTGCAGAAATTTGACGAACTGACTTGTTGAAAAGGTGGCATCCTATGGTTATGGCAGTGAGGAAGCAGAAGGGAGCAGCTGGTTATGGCAGTGAGGAAGCAGGAGGGAGCAGCTGGTTATGGCAGTGAGGAAGCAGGAGGGAGCAGCTGGTTATGGCAGTGAGGAAGCAGGAAGGGGCAGCTGGTTATGGCAGTGAGGAAGCAGGAGGGAGCAGCTGGTTATGGCAGTGAGGAAGCAGGAGGGAGCAGCTGGTTATGGCAGTGAGGAAGCAGGAGGGAGCAGCTGGTTATGGCAGTGAGGAAGCAGGAGGGAGCAACTGGTTATGGCAGTGAGGAAGCAGGAGGGAGCAGTGTGGACTGTGTGTGGAGTTATAGAGGGGTAGGTATAGGGCGGGAGGTGACTTTGTGCTAATGGAGGCTTTATAGAGATTATGAATAGAAGAGTAAGGACAGTGCCAATGTAATACAGTCCTGTACCAGGGGTCATGAGGGGTAATACAGCCCTGTCCCAGGGGTCATGAGGGGTAATACAGCCCTGTACCAGGGGTCATGAGGGGTAATACAGCCCTGTCCCAGGGGTCATGAGGGGTAATACAGCCCTGTACCAGGGGTCATGAGGGGTAATACAGCCCTGTCCCAGGGGTCATGAGGGGTAATACAGCCCTGTACCAGGGGTCATGAGGGGTAATACAGCCCTGTCCCAGGGGTCATGAGGGGTAATACAGCCCTGTACCAGGGGTCCTGAGGGGTAATACAGCCCTGTACCAGGGTCCTGAGGGGTAATACAGCCCTGTACCAGGGGTCATGAGGGGTAATACAGCCCTGTCCCAGGGGTCATGAGGGGTAATACAGCCCTGTACCAGGGGTCATGAGGGGTAATACAGCCCTGTCCCAGGGGTCATGAGGGGTAATACAGCCCTGTCCCAGGGGTCATGAGGGGTAATACAGCCCTGTCCCAGGGGTCATGAGGGGTAATACAGCCCTGTACCAGGGGTCATGAGGGGTAATACAGCCCTGTCCCAGGGGTCATGAGGGGTAATACAGCCCTGTACCAGGGGTCCTGAGGGGTAATACAGCCCTGTACCAGGGTCCTGAGGGGTAATACAGCCCTGTACCAGGGGTCATGAGGGGTAATACAGCCCTGTCCCAGGGGTCATGAGGGGTAATACAGCCCTGTCCCAGGGGTCCTGAGGGGTAATACAGCCCTGTCCCAGGGGTCATGAGGGGTAATACAGCCCTGTACCAGGGGTCATGAGGGGTAATACAGCCCTGTCCCAGGGGTCATGAGGGGTAATACAGCCCTGTACCAGGGGTCATGAGGGGTAATACAGCCCTGTCCCAGGGGTCATGAGGGGTAATACAGCCCTGTACCAGGGGTCATGAGGGGTAATACAGCCCTGTCCCAGGGGTCCTGAGGGGTAATACAGCCCTGTACCAGGGGTCATGAGGGGTAATACAGCCCTGTACCAGGGTCCTGAGGGGTAATACAGCCCTGTACCAGGGGTCATGAGGGGTAATACAGCCCTGTCCCAGGGGTCATGAGGGGTAATACAGCCCTGTACCAGGGGTCATGAGGGGTAATACAGCCCTGTCCCAGGGGTCATGAGGGGTAATACAGCCCTGTACCAGGGGTCATGAGGGGTAATACAGCCCTGTCCCAGGGGTCCTGAGGGGTAATACAGCCCTGTACCAGGGGTCATGAGGGGTAATACAGCCCTGTACCAGGGTCCTGAGGGGTAATACAGCCCTGTACCAGGGGTCATGAGGGGTAATACAGCCCTGTCCCAGGGGTCATGAAGGGTAATACAGCCCTGTACCAGGGTCCTGAGGGGTAATACAGCCCTGTACCAGGGGTCCTGAGGGGTAATACAGCCCTGTACCAGGGGTCCTGAGGGGTAATACAGCCCTGTCCCAGGGGTCATGAGGGGTAATACAGCCCTGTCCCAGGGTCCTGAGGGGTAATACAGCCCTGTCCCAGGGTCCTGAGGGGTAATACAGCCCTGTCCCAGGGTCCTGAGGGGTAATACAGCCCTGTACCAGGGGTAATGAGGGGTAATACAGCCCTGTACCAGGGGTCATGAGGGGTAATACAGCCCTGTACCAGGGGTCCTGAGGGGTAATACAGCCCTGTCCCAGGGGTCATGAGGGGTAATACAGCCCTGTACCAGGGGTCATGAGGGGTAATACAGCCCTGTCCCAGGGTCCTGAGGGGTAATACAGCCCTGTCCCAGGGGTCCTGAGGGGTAATACAGCCCTGTCCCAGGGTCCTGAGGGGTAATACAGCCCTGTCCCAGGGGTCATGAAGGGTAATACAGCCCTGTACCAGGGGTCATGAGGGGTAATACAGCCCTGTCCCAGGGGTCATGAAGGGTAATACATCCCTGTCCCAGGGGTCATGAGGTGTAATACAGCCCTGTCCCAGGGGTCCTGAGGGGTAATACAGCCCTGTACCAGGGGTCCTGAGGGGTAATACAGCCCTGTCCCAGGGGTCATGAAGGGTAATACAGCCCTGTACCAGGGTCCTGAGGGGTAATACAGCCCTGTACCAGGGGTCCTGAGGGGTAATACAGCCCTGTACCAGGGGTCCTGAGGGGTAATACAGCCCTGTCCCAGGGGTCATGAGGGGTAATACAGCCCTGTCCCAGGGTCCTGAGGGGTAATACAGCCCTGTCCCAGGGTCCTGAGGGGTAATACAGCCCTGTCCCAGGGTCCTGAGGGGTAATACAGCCCTGTACCAGGGGTAATGAGGGGTAATACAGCCCTGTACCAGGGGTCATGAGGGGTAATACAGCCCTGTACCAGGGGTCCTGAGGGGTAATACAGCCCTGTCCCAGGGGTCATGAGGGGTAATACAGCCCTGTACCAGGGGTCATGAGGGGTAATACAGCCCTGTACCAGGGGTCATGAGGGGTAATACAGCCCTGTCCCAGGGTCCTGAGGGGTAATACAGCCCTGTACCAGGGGTAATGAGGGTAATACAGCCCTGTACCAGGGGTCATGAGGGGTAATACAGCCCCGTACCAGGGGTCATGAAGGGTAATACAGCCCCGTACCAGGGTCCTGAGGGGTAATACAGCCCTGTCCCAGGGGTCATGAGGGGTAATACAGCCCTGTCCCAGGGTCCTGAGGGGTAATACAGCCCTGTACCAGGGGTCATGAGGGGTAATACAGCCCTGTCCCAGGGGTCCTGAGGGGTAATACAGCCCTGTCCCAGGGGTCATGAAGGGTAATACAGCCCTGTACCAGGGTCCTGAGGGGTAATACAGCCCTGTACCAGGGGTCCTGAGGGGTAATACAGCCCTGTACCAGGGGTCCTGAGGGGTAATACAGCCCTGTCCCAGGGGTCATGAGGGGTAATACAGCCCTGTCCCAGGGTCCTGAGGGGTAATACAGCCCTGTCCCAGGGTCCTGAGGGGTAATACAGCCCTGTCCCAGGGTCCTGAGGGGTAATACAGCCCTGTACCAGGGGTAATGAGGGGTAATACAGCCCTGTACCAGGGGTCATGAGGGGTAATACAGCCCTGTACCAGGGGTCCTGAGGGGTAATACAGCCCTGTCCCAGGGGTCATGAGGGGTAATACAGCCCTGTACCAGGGGTCATGAGGGGTAATACAGCCCTGTACCAGGGGTCATGAGGGGTAATACAGCCCTGTCCCAGGGTCCTGAGGGGTAATACAGCCCTGTACCAGGGGTAATGAGGGGTAATACAGCCCTGTACCAGGGGTCATGAGGGGTAATACAGCCCCGTACCAGGGGTCATGAAGGGTAATACAGCCCCGTACCAGGGTCCTGAGGGGTAATACAGCCCTGTCCCAGGGGTCATGAGGGGTAATACAGCCCTGTCCCAGGGTCCTGAGGGGTAATACAGCCCTGTACCAGGGGTCATGAGGGGTAATACAGCCCTGTCCCAGGGTCCTGAGGGGTAATACAGCCCTGTCCCAGGGGTCCTGAGGGGTAATACAGCCCTGTCCCAGGGTCCTGAGGGGTAATACAGCCCTGTCCCAGGGGTCATGAAGGGTAATACAGCCCTGTACCAGGGGTCATGAGGGGTAATACAGCCCTGTCCCAGGGGTCATGAAGGGTAATACATCCCTGTCCCAGGGGTCATGAGGTGTAATACAGCCCTGTCCCAGGGGTCCTGAGGGGTAATACAGCCCTGTACCAGGGGTCCTGAGGGGTAATACAGCCCTGTACCAGGGGTCATGAAGGGTAATACAGCCCTGTACCAGGGGTCATGAAGGGTAATACAGCCCTGTACCAGGGGTCATGAGGGATAATACAGCCCTGTCCCAGGGGTCATGAGGGGTAATACAGCCCTGTCCCAGTGGTCATGAGGGGTAATACAGCCTTGTACCAGGGTCCTGAGGGGTAATGCAGCCCTGTACCAGGGGTCATGAGGGGTAATACAGCCCTGTACCAGGGGTCCTGAGGGGTAATACAGCCCTGTACCAGGGGTCATGAGGGATAATACAGCCCTGTACCAGGGGTCATGAGGGGTAATACAGCCCTGTCCCAGGGGTCATGAGGGGTAATACAGCCCTGGCCCAGGGGTCATGAGGGGTAATACAGCCCTGTCCCAGGGGTCATGAGGGGTAATACAGCCCTGTCCCAGGGGTCCTGAGGGGTAATACATGAAGGGAGACGTGAGACAGTGAGAAATGGCACTTGTGTAATATTTGATTTTCTCTCACTTTTAATTCCCCTCTCTCTTTTCTTCTCTGACACTCCCTCTCTGTCTTTCTGTCTCTCCTTTTCTTTCTTATTTTCTCTCCCCCTCTCTCTCCTTCTCTCTCTCTCTGTTTCTCTCCCCTCTCTCTCTCCTTCTTTCTCTCCTCTCTCTCTCTTCCTCTCTCTCTCTCTTTCCTCCATTCCCCCTCTCTCTCTCCTCTATAGCTGGAAGTGAGCATTTCCTCCTTGGTGAGAACCTGACAGTGGCAGTTCTAGGAGTAGTGATCCCCATAGGTAAGTACACGTCCTCTCTCTGTACTCCACGGAGGCTGCTTCTCCTGTCCCACCTGCTATATTTATCTCCTATCCACTGATCCTGGTTCAGTTTGGACGAGAGGGACCATGCCTAGAGACATAGCCCTACACTCCTATCCACTGATCCTGGTTCAGTTTGGACCAGAGAGATCATGCCTAGAGCCATGGCCACTCGGAGAAGCCATGGTGTGTGTGTGTCTTGACATTCTGCCACTACAAATCCATCCATTTATTGTCTGTGTTGGGTATGTTCCAATCAAAACAACCATAGACCTTCAGGTGGCCGTGGGTTTGGTTGCATATATTATTGCAGGTAGTCTAAATGGATGAAAAACTGACTGACACACCTGGGGGCTAACTGGATTTGTCCAATAAGAAATGTTATTTTCGTTTTATGCTGCAAATGATTTACGTTGCGTGCCCTGATGAACGTGACCCTGTAATTCTGTCCTTTTCTGGAGCGTTTTATCATAATTCATGTGGAGGCGAGGCTTTACATGTAGGGTACTGAGGTCAGAGTGAGGGCATATGGGCAATGCTAGTCTCTCCTACCCTTCTTATTACAGAGTAATGGACACACTGGTGGTCACAGGGACAGCAGAAGACTCACCAAGGTCAATTAGATTAGCAGAGAATTAGCCAATAAGCAGAAAGAACCCAGCAATGTTTGGGCTGACCCCCTTCACCTAGGCCCCACTCCCTAATCTTTATAAGGTGACTTAGACAGGACAGGACTTACCCATATAATGTAATAATGTCTTCAAGCATAAGTAATGGTATTGTGATGATGATATGAGTTTTTACTCAGGGAAAGAGAGAAAGTCAGTAAGTCACTCTGTACTAAAATGTAAATCAATTAATGTTAGCTTCTACCTACTGTAAGATAGAATGTCTTCTAGACACCCTTGTCTCTCGGGAACTTAAATGCATTAGTTAAAGATACAACCCTTAAAGATTCTAGTAAACCCTCAGTTTTATGAGCTTGCTGGACAGTTAAGGTTCCTCTGTGCCAAATCCTACTTCACTGACCAAAAGTCCAGTCCATAATAGCCACAGTTTTTCATGAATACTGACCCATCTGGCAGGACTTGGTGTCATGGTTACGCATAGCCTAGTTGCCTCCAGAAGTTCTGAAACAACCATACTGTTGCCTAGATAATTGTTTTTCAAAGTAATGACATTATACCTTGATGATATTAATGGCAATTGATCCACCAGCATAGCAAAGAAATCTCCAACACAAGGCCAGTTCCTTCCACGTCCCCCTCCCCGCTCTGTCCCCCCGCATGCATTAATCTGCTCTACTTCATCTCTGTGCCTTTCGTCTCACGATGCTCATGCTCCGATGACATTAACACTCCCCCATCTCCCCCATCTTCCCTGTGTCCCCCTATCCTTCCCCTGCCACTGTGTGTTAAACGCATGCAGTTCCTATTGTTGCCACAGTGATCTTCGGCCTGCTCTGCACCGGCGTCTACCTGGTTTGGCGGAACTATCGCCAGAACGCCACCAAGAGCATGAATTTCGACAACCCTGTCTACCGCAAGACCACGGGCGAGGGCGAGGAGGACGAGATTCACATCGGCCGGACGGATGGCATCATGGGCGGCCACCACGGGCACCACCCGTACCCGGCCGGAGTGGGGTGTGGCGTAGTCGGCGGGGGCGGAAATACATGCCCACAGTTCATTGCGCTGCCACTGGGTGGCAGTATGCCCGATCAGGGGACTCATTGGTACACGGAGCAGCCTATGCTGTCTACTACGGCGAAGTGAGTATGGAGACAAGACAAGATGGCCGCTCAGGAGGTTAATTTTCAAGATGGCTGCCGCTCAGGCACACGCACACACAGTACTGAGGTTACGGGTCACTCAAGCTGACTGACTGTTGAATGGATGGACATATGATGTTATGATATCATCACATCCAGCCATTCAAGTCCATGATGTGCCAGTTCATTACACAGGATCGACAGTTTTACACTTTCTACGTTTTTTAAATGTGATGTCAGAGTTTGGGTGTGTTCCATTTGAATTCCTGTCAATTTAGAAAATTGATAAGAATTCAGTTCATGAATTCTCTACGTATCAATTGAATTTAGATACATTTCCTCACTGGACTTGAAAAGGAGTCAACTCCAATTCTGTATGTTTTTCATCCACTTTTGATCAATCTAAGCAGTATTGAGCTGTGTTATATGTCTCACGTTTAAGGGCGAGAGGAGTTCCAAAATATTATTTTAGTCCTAGACGTTTTAAATTTAGGCTCTCGATTTTATTTCCCTGGTGGAACCTCATTTTCTGGAGAGACTTTTTAGGAGGAGGTTTAAACCACGGCAGCACCTTAGTAGATGGGACAATCTGTACGATTTTAAGATATTAATTCAACATGTTTTATTGCTCACCTCATTATTACTAAAGATGTCATAGTGTTTAGTTATTCTGTTCAGGGCATTTGTCTTGGAGTGGAGTGAAAGGTTTAAGAGAGAGGTTGCTGTGTGTGGGCTTGTGTGTGAGTGTGAGTTTGCTTGTCTGTCCCAGCATTTGTGTGTGCATTTACGTGTGTGTAAGCCTCTGTGTGTACTTTCTCTCACCATTGGAGAGGTGTTTTCAAAGCATCCTTGTTGATATCCTGTGAAGTACAGTTGAGCCCGTGGCAGAAACCTCTTTGATGTTTTCTTTATTGAACCACAAAGGCTATCAGAAGGCAAGCAGGGCATAGGAGGGTCAAGGAGAGATTTTGGTGGGATCCAAGAAAACTGAAGGCTTAGCGAGAGAAGCCTTTCTAATTATTAAGGGTGGCCTGGATTTATAAGCCCAGTGAAAATACATCTAACTAGCAGCTAATGGCCAAGGGTATCTGTGTTAGGCATGATAATGACAACAGAGTTGGCTAAAACAGAAATAGCTAAGCTTTCTGGCTAGCATGCTGTTTATCAAGGCTAAAGCAGAAATAAATAGCTTTCTGGCTAGCATGCTGTTTATCAAGGCTAAAGCAGAAATAGCTAGCTTTCTGGCTAGCAGGCAGTTTATCAAGGCTAAAGCAGAAATAGCTAGCTTTCTGGCTAGCAGGCTGTTTATCAAGGCTAAAGCAGAAATAGCTAGCTTTCTGGCTAACAGGCTGTTTATCAAGGCTAAAGCAGAAATAGCTAGCTTTCTGGGTAGCAAGCTAATGTGTTTCTAGGCTAAACCAGAAATGGCTAGTGGCTACCAGGCTAATTGTTAGCTATTCTTCTTCTCTCCTTTTTAGCTGTTTTCCATGGCCATAGGGTATGTGGTTGGTAAATGTGTCATCTGTTTTTGATGATTTTATTCTCCCATCTGCTCTCTTTGTCAGTAAACTCACACACACACAGTCACTCACCCTCGATAGATCACACACAGGCATGCATATTCACTCACCCTTCACAAGCACTCCACAATGCCCCTGTCCTCGTTTTTTGAGCAGATGTCATTGTGAGCTTTCATACAGGTGGACCTCAGTAGGAGGTCTTTCATACAGGAGGAACTCAGGAGGAGGTTTATCATACAGGAGGAACTCAGGAGGAGATTTATCATACAGGAGGACCTCAGTAGGAGGTCTTTCATACAGGAGGAGCTCAGGAGGAGGTTTATCATACAGGAGGACCTCAGTAGGAGGTCTTTCATACAGGAGGAACTCAGTAGGAGGTCTGTCATACAGGAGGACCTCAGTAGAAGGTCTAACATACTGGAGGAACTCAGTAGGAGGTCTTTCATACAGGAGGAACTCAATAGGAGGTCTTTCATACTGGAGGATCTCAGTAGGAGGTCTATCATACAGGAGGAACTCAGTAGTAGGTTGATTGCTGACAAAAGGCTCCTGTCAGGTGATTTTGTGGCCGAGGCCACGTGGCAGATTTAGACTTCGTCCCAAATGGCACCCTATTCCCTTAATAGTGCACTACTTTTGACCAGGACCCATAGGGAAACCCATAGGGCTCTGGTCAAAAGTAGTGCACTATAATGGGAATAGGGTGCCATTTGGTATGTAATTTTCAACAGTAATGAGGTTCAGTCAGGTTGGATCCTCCTGTCAGTAAACACGGCCCTCCTTTATCCCCCTGTCCTTTTGTCCCCCTCTCTTTTGTCCCCATGTCCTTTTGTCTCCCTGTCCTTTTGTCCCCCTCTCTTTTGTCCCCCTGTCCTTTTGTCCTGTCTGTCACACTAGTGCTCCGCTGTGCTGGGTAAATAGACATTTCAGAGTCCCTTCCATTGTTGTATTTTTGTTCACAGAGACCGAGAGGATGGAATGGGAATGAGTGAGATGGAGGGTTTGTGTGTATTTGTTGATGTTCATCCCACAGCCATATTGAAAACTTTTTGTATGCTCTTTGTTGCACAGCCCTCTCAGAATGCCTTCTATGTTGTGTGTATTGCATGGGGAGAACATAAGGTGTGTGTGTGTGTGTGTGTGTGTGTGTGTGTGTGTGTGTGTGTGTGTGTGTGTGTGTGTGTGTGTGTGTGTGTTTGTCAGAGTGAGTGCACGTGAGTTTGTGTATTTGGGACCGGAGTAGCTGGGAGGGGGTTGAAAATCATGATTTGTAAATACATTGTCATATTGCAAAAAAAGTTTGATAAAGTATTATACAATTGTGTAAAAGAAAAAGATGTACATAAGATTTTAGATAAGAAAAAATTGTTGATGACGGTAGATTCATTTATTTGTATAAAAGAACACTGTATTGCCTGATTGTACGAAATATGAATTAACCACCAAAGTGTTTTGTGTTGTCGCTTGGTCTTGCTTCATCTGATATCTTTTTATTTTTCCAATTTTGATTTTATTTATTAGTACAAGTCATACAAGGTGGTTCTTCCTCAATATTCTCCATATCATCTCATTGTCTTTCATCCTCCGCTGTTTAGAAAATTAATTATTGTTTGCCTTTTTTTCTTCTTTAGTTCTTTTTTTTTTTACACTGTTTTGCTGTGGGAGGGAGATGGGTTCTTATGTACCTGAAAAGAACATCTGTACTCAAATTGCCAAAATGGTCTGTCACCTTTTTATTATTTTCTGAAGTTGTTCTTAAATATCTCTATATATTGATATATACAATTTTATTGAACATCTCTTGTGTCTTTTCTTCTGACTGTCTCTTATTGTCACGGTTGTCGTTGGAAATGGAGGACCAAAACGCAGCAGGCATGCGGTTGTTCATTTTGAACATTTATTAAATCAAAAAAGAACACTCCGAAACGAACAACGAATTACAGACAGTCTGGCAAGGCACAAGGCTAAACTCAGAACAATCTCCCACCATAAACAGACAAACACACCCAACTAATATAGGACTTCCAATCAAAGGCAACACCACACAGCTGCCTTCAATTGGAAGTCCACCCCAATTAACCAAACATAGACATACAACTAATTAGATCAACATAGAAATACGTGAAACTCAAACAGTGCCCAAAAACCCCGGAATACTAAATCAAATGCCCTTACAACAAAAACACCACCCTGAACCACATAAAACAAATACCCTCTGCCACGTCCTGACCAAACTACAATACCAATTAACCCTTATACTGGCCAGGACGTGACACTTATTATTTGAATCCTCTTTTCCAGCCAAACCTTAGACTGTCATGCTAGCTGAGAGACCAGCCAAACAGACTGTCATGCTAGCTGAGAGACCAGCCAAACAGACTGTCATGCTAGCTGAGAGACCAGCCAAACAGACTGTCATGCTAGCTGAGAGACCAGCCAAACAGACTGTCATGCTAGCTGAGAGACCAGCCAAACAGACTGTCATGCTAGCTGAGAGACCAGCCAAACAGACTGTCATGCTAGCTGAGAGACCAGCCAAACAGACTGTCATGCTAGCTGAGAGACCAGCCAAACATACTGTCATGCTAGCTGAGAGACCAGCCAAACAGACAGTCATGCTAGCTGAGAGACCAGCCAAACATACTGTCATGCTAACTGAGAGACCAGCCAAACCCTAGACTGTCATGCTAGCTGAGAGACCAGCCAAACAGACTGTCATGCTAGCTGAGAGACCAGCCAAACAGACAGTCATGCTAGCTGAGAGACCAGCCAAACAGACTGTCATGCTAGCTGAGAGACTAGCCAAACAGACTGTCATGCTAGCTGAGAGACCAGCCAAACAGACTGTCATGCTAGCTGAGAGACCAGCCAAACAGACTGTCATGCTAGCTGAGAGACCAGCCAAACCCTAGACTGTCATGCTAGCTGAGAGACCAGCCAAACAGACTGTCATGCTAGCTGAGAGACCAGCCAAACCCTAGACTGTCATGCTAGCTGAGAGACCAGCCAAACAGACTGTCATGCTAGCTGAGAGACCAACCAAACCTACAGTACACATTGGATTTTTGCGTTGTAATTTCAGAAAATGTCCATAAAATATATTCAGTAATTTTGGAACGATAGTATTTCACAGTATTGCTTATCCGGCAGTGTTGATTGGCTGTGACATTTGCCTATTGACTTGTTCCGCCGGGCTCGCAGCTGTTTTTACTTTGTGGCTGTGTTATCTAGTGGAAATCGGGTCAAGCAGCCAATGTTTATTTTTATATATTTGACCTTTATTTAACTAGGCAAGTCAGTTAAGAACAAATTCTTATTTACAATGATGGCCTAGGAACAGTGGGTTAACTGCCTTGTTCAGGGGCAGAACGACAGGTTTTTACCTTGTCAGCTCGGGGATTCGATCTTACAACCTGCCACCGTAGACATCACTCTGTCATTTCCTGGTTGCAAAAATTCGACACTGTTAGTTTAATTTCAGTTTGTGTGAAAAAACAAACACTGAATAACATAGTGAATCATTGTACCATCTAAACCATCGGTGTGAAATATATTTTCAATAGCAGAAAGATATGTATTTTTAAGCTGTTTGAAGCTGGTGGACCAAAACTGAAAGTAAAAGGCTCAAGCGCGAGTCTCCACCACGTTAGGGGAAATGGGATGCGGGGGAGGGAGGAGATTTGTTTTGAATGCAGCCTAGTGCTGTTGCAATTCACCTACCTTCCACATATAGGGGGTGAAATTCAGATAACTTCTATGTGTGGCACCTTTAACCACACAAAGTAAAATGGTCGTGAGCAAACCAAGTCACAGAATCCTCATCCGCTGTATCTCATTCCACAAGGGTGCTAATTTATGAGGCAAAGCATTTTAACGGCAGAAAGTAAAATCGCCATTCGACTGCATAGTTCCTGTGTTGTTCCCACAGTAAATTATGCACTAGGCACAGGAAGCCCAGTTGAGCTTTGGGCAGACAGGAATGTGTCACAGATGTTGCTCTCCCAGACTAGAGCCCAGATGGACATCTTTAATCAGAGCCCCGTGAAACAGGACGGGGAGGATGGGGGGAGACAACTAGCACCCATAGGGCTCTCTGGTCAAAAGTAGTGCACTAAATAGGGAACAGAGTGCCATTTGGGTTCAGGCATAGTGTATAGTACACAGCTGGGTTTACTAGACAGTAGCAGAAGTGATTTGATCATAGTGTGTCAGTGATGTGTCATATAGACCCTATACTGTGTGAATATAAATTAATCATTCTATACCATCATTCTATACCTTTTTAAACATAAAATATTCATGGTCTTATTCCACATTTTGTTGTGTTACAGCCTGAATTTACAATTTATTTCAAAAAACACCTCATAATGACAAAGTGAAAACATGTTTTTAGAAATGTTTGCAAATGTATTGAAAATGAAATACAGAAATATATAATTGACATAAGTATTCACACCCCTGAGTCAATACATGTCAGAATCATCTTTGGCAGCGATTACAGCTTTCTGGGTAAGTCTCTAAGAGCTTTGCACACCTAGGATTGTACAATATTTGCACATTATTATTTTTAGTGTGATGGGGATGTGACTGCAGCCGAGGGGTCAGTGTGATGGGGATGTGACTGCAGGATTGGGGTCAGTGTGATGGAGATGTGACTGCAGCCGAGGGGTCAGTGTGATGGGGATGTGACTGCAGTCGAGGGGTCAGTGTGATGGGGATGTGACTGCAGCCGAGGGGTCAGTGTGATGGAGATGTGACTGCAGTCGAGGGGTCAGTGTGATGGAGATGTGACTGCAGCCGAGGGGTCAGTGTGATGGGGATGTGACTGCAGGATTGGGGTCAGTGTGATGGAGATGTGACTGCAGCCGAGGGGTCAGTGTGATGGAGATGTGACTGCAGTCGAGGGGTCAGTGTGATGGGGATGTGACTGCAGTCGAGGGGTCAGTGTGATGGGGATGTGACTGCAGCCGAGGGGTCAGTGTGATGGAGATGTGACTGCAGCCGAGGGGTTAGTGTGATGGGGTCAGTGTGATGGGGATGTGACTGCAGCCGAGGGGTCAGTGTGATGGAGATGTGACTACAGCCGAGGGGTCAGTGTGATGGAGATGTGACTACAGCCGAGGGGTCAGTGTGATGGGGATGTGACTGCAGGCTTGGGGTCAGTGTGACAGACAGCAGCAGGCGTCCTTGGGGATCCCCTTGGTAAATATGGGACTTTGCTGTGGTGGAGATAAAGCCAACTCCAAACACACACACACACACACACACACACACACACACACACACACACACACACACACACACACACACACACACACAGCAAGGTTATTATAGTTTTGGTATTTTAATATTGGTTTTTATTTCTATTAATTTGGGGATTTTGATTTGAAATTCAGTTTAGCTTCAGTTAATTTTCAGACTTGATGATTTTTATTTAGTTTCAGTTTGATAAAAACATATTTAGTTTGACATTTTTATGTGATACACTTTTAGTGTTAGGGACAGAAAGTAGTCTGGGAGACTAGGAGTCATTTATGTGTTGTAGGGCTATAGTTCTTTTTTTTTGACACCACACTCCACAAAGCAAGTCCTGCAGGCTCTAGTTTTGTCTTATCTTGATTATTGTCCAGTCGTGTGGTCGAGTGCTGCAAGGAAGACCTAGTTAAGCTGCAGCTGGCCCAGAACAGAGCGGCATGTCTAGCTCTTCTTTGTAATCAGAGGGTTGATAGAAATGCATGCAAGTCTCTCTTGTCTAAAAGTTGATGAGAGACTGACTGCATCACGTCTTCGTTTTATAAGAAACACTAATGTGTTGAAAATCCCAAATTGTTTGCATAGTCAAAAAACAGATAAAACAACACCTCGTGGCACAACACCTCTCCCCTATTTGACCTAGATATTTTTATGTATTGATATGTAGGCTACATGGGCCTTTATAACAATGAAAGTGATGTAGTTCTTTCCTTGAGCTGTTCTTGTCTATAAATGTTCTTTATTATGTCATGTTTCATGTTTTGTGTGGAACCCCAGGAAAAGTAGCTGCTGCTTTTGCCACAGCTAATGGGCATCCTAATAAAATACCAAATACCACTGCTTGCCACTGTGGGGCAGTAATACATAATGTGATGGGCCAGGACCATAGACTTGGATATACATAACATCTCTGTCATGATGGTGTCTGTGAGAGCATGGGCAGCACCACTGAGGCCATCTCCATCATGAATTAGTCCATTTTCTTCTTCACGAGGAAAATTCATTGGCTGATCCCTCCAACAGGGTCATCAAGAGGGATCAGCCAATGAAGTTGGAAGTTGACTGAATCAAAATGGCTAAAGGCCTCAATGGCGCTGCCCGTGCTAACACAGGCTTTGAGCCACTAGAGGACTCTATACAACTCCATGGCCAGGACATATGTTTGGTTAGCTTTAAATTATAATCAATCCAAATGTGACTTGGATCTAAAGGATGTGCCTAGTCTGGTGGAAGGAAACTCTTGCCAATGTTTACACCAATGCTCTTTTAACTTTAGCAGTAGATGTAAGAAGAGTCACTTACCTTTATCTGACAGAAAGAGAGTGGAAAAAAACGACAAAATTGAAGTCATGGCACATTTGACATGTTATGTTTATGTAATATTAAACATGTATCACTGCCTAACCCGTTCAAATAGGGCTAATAAAAACAAATACATACAAAACCATAAGCAGTACAACAAATATATCAGTTCACAGCCAGCCAGCAGTGTGAGTGTGAGTGTGAGTGTGAGTGTGAGTGTGTGTGTGTGTGTGTGTGTGTGTGTGTGTTTCTGTTCAGCCAAACAAGGTTTTCTGGTTTATCTTCAAGAAAACAACGTTCCAGGGAGGTGGTCGTTCAGTTTCTCAAGCCTGATGGCAGTTGTCCACAACCAGAATATTCTCTTATATGCTTGGGAGGCAGAGGCAGAAACCAGATCAGTACCACAGGGTACAGCTTTAGATAAACAGCCATCCTTGCCTGTCAGACCTGGAGAGGTGACTCAGGAAATATGGAACTTAATGTCAGGTTGACCTTCCTGCTGGTCAGTGACCTCAGACACAATCTTCAATGCGAGGAAGCTATATTTCTGAAGCACTGTGGTCGAGATGTTTGTTGGATTCATCCTGCTGGCATCTTCCTGGGTTGTTACTGCTGTACGCTGTGATTTGCTGAGGTACAAGAGACTCTACTTCCCTCATCAGTGGCTCCATCTCTGTTGAGCGAAGTGGCAGAGACACACTTGGGTCCATCAGGCAAGCTGCTGTAGGGGTTGGCTGCCAGAGGATTCAGTATGCATGAGAAGCGCTCACACAGTGACTTCAGGAGGACCTGCGCCAACTGTTTTGCTGCAGTAGTGGACTGCAAATGTGCCTCAAGATTGAGAAGGCACGACACCACATCAGACCGCGACTGGCAGTCAGTTTGAAGTTGGTCAGTGTGGATCACGAACGGCTCCAGCAACTTCACAAGCTGTTTGAGTCACGCTCTCTGCTGGCCCTCGGATTTCCTCCCTGTTAGCTAGTGATAGTGATAAACAAGCTAGATCTATATGAAACATTGCCATCTACTGGCAACATTTACCTGCCAGATTCAAAAGCTCGAAAACCCCATAAAAAAAAATGTAAACTTGAAAACCCATTAGATTTTGGAAGTTTAGAAGAAAAAAACTCAAACAAAACATTTTTTTTGTTGTTTTTTTTGCAGTCAAAGATAATAGTTGCTGTATAGTTTTATATTTTCAAACAATTTTAGTTTTTATTTTAGTTTCAGTTTTCATTTACTATAATAACCTTAACACACACACACACACACTCCTTCTCTCCATACAGCCAAGCCTCACACACTCCTTCTCTCCATACAGCCAAGCCTCACATACTCCCACTAGGATAGAGAATAAGCCCAACTGGTCCGGTTATAATGAATGTGATCTATTATGGCTGACAGGGCATTGCATCTCAATGTGTAAGCACAAGGTGGATTACTTTGACTGCTTTTGTGATTATTATAACACTAGTAATGGATTGGAGCTTTTGTAACTTCTAAAAGCATTTAGCATTTTAAGGGGGCGGACTCACCTTATCCAGATGCACTACTACTGCTACTTACAACTGCTACTACTACTACTGCTACTACTACTACTACTGCTGCTACTACTACTACTGCTACTACTGAATCAAATCAAATGTATTTATATAGCCCTTCTTACATCAGCTGATATCTCAAAGTGCTGTACAGAAACCCAGCCTAAAACCCCAAAACAGCAAGCAATGCAAGTGTAGAAGCACGGTGGCTTGGAAAAACTCCCTAGAAAGGCCAAAACCTAGAGAGGAACCAGTCTATGAGGGGTGGCCAGTCCTCTTCTGGCTGTGCCGGGTGGAGACTATAACAGAACATGGCCAAGATGTTCAAATGTTCATAAATGACCAGCATGGTCAAATAATAATAATCACAGTAGTTGTCGAGGGTGCAACAAGTCAGCACCTCAAGAGTAAATGTCAGTTGGCTTTTCATAGCCGATCATTGAGAGTGTCTCTACCGCTCCTGCTGTCTCTAGAGAGTTGAAAACAGCAGGTCTGG